>NW_007726383.1:273676-329624 GCF_000696425.1 Galeopterus variegatus | reverse complement strand
GGCGGCGCTCCCGCTGAGGGTTCGGATCCCACATACAGACCGGTTCCCGCTCACTGGCTGAGCGAGGTGCGGGCGCAGCACCGAGGGTTGCGATCCCATTGCCGGTCCCGGTCCGGTACGGGCGCGACACTGAGGGTTGCGATCCGTTGCCGGACACGAAAAAAGACAAAAAAGGAAAAATAAATAAATAAATAAATAAAAGTCCTTCGAACAATTCTAGCATCACTGTATATAGTACAAACCATCTGCTTTTGTGTTTAAACCTCTAGGGACAGGCTTATAATACATGCCTGTGGAATTAGTGGGGGGTGGGGGGTGGGGATCAAGTCTTGGTGGACACCAAGACTCTATGTCCATATTTTCTTTGACAATCTCCAATTCATATAATGTCTTCTACCACACTCATAACTGTCAGACAATGTGTCCTTAATACTGGCTCTGAAAATATAATTCACCAGTATTACAGAAAATCCAGGTAAGAAAATGGATTTCTGAGTTAGGGTATGTTCCAGATAGTCACATTTTCTGTTACCATATTGCAAGAAAAGTGTCTGTAACAGTTCGTTAGGGGTCACTAACAACATGCCACAATTCAAACAATGGCCCGGAGGCACTCAGCCTCCCGAAGTCCACTTATAACTTCCCCCTCAGCTTACTGAGTTTGTTCCTGACACCTCCTCCTCAGCTTCTTCAGGGAGGAAGATGATAGGTAAAGAGCTTTTAAGCATAGTACTAAAATACTTCTCTTCAAATGCTGAGTTCCTGTTAATTTTCACTGCTCCTGAGTTGCTATGGCAACCAGATTAAAACCTACCAAGTTACCTCAGAAACCAGAAATCTCCTGTCTCCCAATACCAATTTTTCTTAGTAAGAGCAAAAGTCATTATTTGAACAAACCATCTTCAACTTGGCACTGAGATATTTTTACAGAAAGCATTTTATTATATGTAGGGAGGCTGACTACCTTGCTGTTTTCACTGTCAGTAAAACAGAGATGGAAAAGTTTTGACACACACCAGCCCAGTGACCCATCCTGACAACAGACATGAATGAGCCGGTGGCAGCCTTGCATCCCATAGCCTGAAGAGCATGAGTCACACTCTGGCAGACTCGTGGCACTTAACCTTTTCTACCATACAAGTCCGTCAGTCTATGTCTCTTTCCCTCCCTCCCCCTCTCTCTCTAGCCACAAAACAGACTTAACTGCTACAAGTTCTCTTAAACACAGAACATAAAATACAACATCGCTGTCCAAATTTCATCATTTTTTGTCCACTAAGTATTTCCTGATTTTCCAAAGTCAGCATTAAACTGAGTCATGCTGCATTCTGTGTCTTGTCAAAGAAAACACACACACACACACACACACACACACACACACACACACACACACGAGTCCTTCGAACAATTCTAGCATCACTGTATATAGTACAAACCATCTGCTTTTGTGTTTAAACCTCTAGGGACAGGCTTATAATACATGCCTGTGGAATTAGTGGGGGGTGGGGGGTGGGGATCAAGTCTTGGTGGACACCAAGACTCTATGTCCATATTTTCTTTGACAATCTCCAATTCATATAATGTCTTCTACCACACTCATAACTGTCAGACAATGTGTCCTTAATACTGGCTCTGAAAATATAATTCACCAGTATTACAGAAAATCCAGGTAAGAAAATGGATTTCTGAGTTAGGGTATGTTCCAGATAGTCACATTTTCTGTTACCATATTGCAAGAAAAGTGTCTGTAACAGTTCGTTAGGGGTCACTAACAACATGCCACAATTCAAACAATGGCCCGGAGGCACTCAGCCTCCCGAAGTCCACTTATAACTTCCCCCTCAGCTTACTGAGTTTGTTCCTGACACCTCCTCCTCAGCTTCTTCAGGGAGGAAGATGATAGGTAAAGAGCTTTTAAGCATAGTACTAAAATACTTCTCTTCAAATGCTGAGTTCCTGTTAATTTTCACTGCTCCTGAGTTGCTATGGCAACCAGATTAAAACCTACCAAGTTACCTCAGAAACCAGAAATCTCCTGTCTCCCAATACCAATTTTTCTTAGTAAGAGCAAAAGTCATTATTTGAACAAACCATCTTCAACTTGGCACTGAGATATTTTTACAGAAAGCATTTTATTATATGTAGGGAGGCTGACTACCTTGCTGTTTTCACTGTCAGTAAAACAGAGATGGAAAAGTTTTGACACACACCAGCCCAGTGACCCATCCTGACAACAGACATGAATGAGCCGGTGGCAGCCTTGCATCCCATAGCCTGAAGAGCATGAGTCACACTCTGGCAGACTCGTGGCACTTAACCTTTTCTACCATACAAGTCCGTCAGTCTATGTCTCTTTCCCTCCCTCCCCCTCTCTCTCTAGCCACAAAACAGACTTAACTGCTACAAGTTCTCTTAAACACAGAACATAAAATACAACATCGCTGTCCAAATTTCATCATTTTTTGTCCACTAAGTATTTCCTGATTTTCCAAAGTCAGCATTAAACTGAGTCATGCTGCATTCTGTGTCTTGTCAAAGAAAACACACACACACACACACACACACACACACACACACACACACACACGAAGATTTTAACCACTGATAGACTTTGTTTTCCCCAGAGATGTTAAAAAGAACCATGCTAATCAAATCAAAGGAGCATACTTCAGGCTACTACTGCTTCATCAGATCTGTTGCAAATCGGTTAGTGCTATAAGAACCAAGAAGCCCGAAATAAACAGAAGGCAGTTTATCAAGGTTTAATGAAAAAAAAGGTGGCCACTCTTCCAAAGTCTAAAGAAACAAAACGAGAGTTAGAATTAATACAATTGAGCAAAAGGGTAAATACGGCATCCTAGGAATGCTTTATCCAAGAAGAGAACTGAGACAAGGTATTAAATCCTTCCAGGTAAAAATCTAAATCTAACTTTGTTTTTTCACTCATTAGGAAAAGGAAAGCTACTTTTGCAATTTAAACTTGCAGGGCTGTGATATTGTAATATATATATTTGGCTTTCATCCCTGTTCCTGTCCCTTTCCTGGCATACAACTCCCAAAATCCTTAAAATCTTTAAAGTAATAAAAGTGTCTTTTTGTATGGAAATGAGTGACTGATGGCTGGTAGCCCCTAGGTAGCTTCAGGAGTGGGGCTGGTCAGAAACTTTAAGCCCCACCCCGTAACCTTGAGGGAGGGGAGAGAAGAGGAAGGTTAAGTTGATCACCAGTGGCCAATGATTTAATCAATCATGCCTATGTAATGAAGCCTCCATAAAATCCCAAAAGGACTGGGTTCAGGGAGCTTCTGGATAGTTGAACACGTGGAGGTTCCTGGAGGGTGATACACCCAAGGAGGGCATGAAAGCTCTGTGCCCCTTCCCACGTGGCTTATCTTATACATCTCTTCATCTGTACCTTTTAAAATATCCTTTATAATAAATAGGTGAACATAAGTACGTGTGTTTCCCTGTGTTTTGTGCTCTAGCAAAATCAATCGAACCAGAGGAAGGAATTGTGGAACCTTGATTTATAGCTGGTCAGTCAAATTCCAGGGGCCTGGACTTGGGACTGGAAGTCTTGGGGACTGAGCCCTTAACTTTTGGGATCTGATGCTACCTACAGGTAAGTTGGTGTCAGCATAGATTTGAATTAGAGGACACTCAACTGGTGTCCACTACAGAATTCGTTGGTTGGTTGCCTGCCTGCTTGCTTGCTTGCTGGTGGGGAGAAATCCTCGCAATTTCGGTCACAGAAGTCTTCTGTGATGAGTGTTGTGGTGTGAGAAAACAGAAAAAACAGTGTGTTTTTTCCCTCTCTCAGAGTGGCTGATTAACCAGAAGATCAACAGTATCTAAGACTACTCCTGGAGGCAAATTCCTAATTTATGCCTCAAAATCACCAGTCACTTGACACAGCAATCACTGCACTGTATCAGTCCATCAAAAAAGCTTCTGCTGGAAGAATAGTACAGACTGACCAAAGGTGAGATATTACATTTGTAGCATTCTTAAAAGTTAAATCCAATACCCAGACAATCAAAATATAAACCCTGCTGGAGGAGGAGATCCCACTTCACTTCTGGAGCTTTTTCCATTCGCCACACTTGTGAGGCTTGTATTTCTCTCAGGAGTTTCATGTATAAATGAACACTTGTTCCTTGGAGCCAACATTTATGATTATCCAATAGGTACCTTTAGCGGAAAAAAACTATACAACCTAAAAGCTGTAGAAGAGTTCCATGTAGGGAAGGATTCTATCCAGGAAGATCTAGCATCTGTTAAAAAGCAATCTTTGACTACACGGAGAGAAAAGGATCACCTATTCCCAGTGCTACTGTTTTCTGGTGATACACACACACCCCAGATTCTCAAACTCAGAGCTCCTCCAAGGCCCCCAGGCCCAAACCATCCATCCATACACACCTTTGAGACCCTGGTCACTGTGCCATATACAACAGCTGGCCTCTGGCAAAACTGAAAAGTAAGCATTATCTGTTTTCTGAGTCCCCTCTCTTTTCTCCACATCAGGAAAAGGGATGTGATGGGAAGCAAATGACCATAATTATCTTAGTGGTAATAATATACACAAAGAAAATGTCCTAGGATTAAAAATGTGAGCAGATGAAGCAGAAAGTTACTGGAAGATGATGGGAAAGTATTGACTGCATCATCCTGCTCACCTGTCCTACCTGCAGCCTGAATCCAAAGCTGGCAGGAAAAGAACATACAAGACCAGACAGCCTCCAAAGGGACTTAAACATTGGGTCAAGGTTCAAGGATATACATAGTAGGTGAAGCTTCCCCTTGGTCAACACAACTAGGAGGATAAGTGGTCTTCTTTTGTTTCTTCCTCAGGTTTAGAACTCATTCAGTTTAAAGTAAGGGGCAAGAATACTCCAATGCACCAATAATTTTAATACTCTGATTTCCTCAAAGGTTAGAAGGTTCATAAGTTGTCTCCCTTGACAGACTACTTCATATCTGTAAGATTAAAGATTAATCTGTAAGCATAATGCAGGCTACTTTATCAGCTCCTTTTTCCAGGCGTTTTTTCTACAATAGCTATTGAACCCCTATTGTCTGCCAGGTAGGTATTATTAACCAGATTTTACAGATTGGGGAATTGAGGATTAAAGAAAACAAGCAACTTGTCCAAAGTCACGAAACTGCAAAATGACTGAGCTAACACTGGAATCCGGCCTTGTCTGACCATAAAGCATGCTCTTCTATTCTACAACATCACTTGCCCCCTCTAAGAGTCATGATGAGTTTCACAAAGTCAATTCTTCATGGAGATACTTCACAGAACTGATAATGAGAGAATTCAGTTAACTGAGTCAAAGGCACATCCCCAAAGACAGAGGACAAGTTATCTTCAAGGACATCTATGCTCACTCCCTGAAGCAGAGTCCCCTACCTCCAATCAGGGTATGACAGTTAGATGGTGAAGAATCCCTTAATTAACAACAAACAGTTGTTTTTCTATTGGGCGGGATTTATTCTCACAAAGTCCTTGTCAAGTTCTTGAATTCCCCTAGAATTCTAAGATGAACCAATGTGCTAACTACTCTATTACCACAATCACAGATGCCATTTCTCATGCCCCAACAGTAGGCATAAGGAAAATAAAAGATGACTCCTGGGAAGACTGCATTATAAGCTCCTATGCTTCCTCAAAGTCATTTGTTATTAAGAAAAGACTGAAATGATTAATAGGTAACCAAGGAAAGAAATCAGCAGAACCAAGGGAAACACTTTTATGCACTGAAATCACACAATTTTATGCCTGTAGAAAATATATAACGTACAGAAGAGTTCAATAGCTGCATTTCATGAAATAAATGCCCTTATAGGAACTACTAGTATATCTCAGTCTTAATTCAGCAAATAGTAATGGGTGCCTAAGATGGGTAAGGCATTCCTCTAGAGAATACATAGTTCTGCCCACCTCAGGCTGACAAATGGAACTTGCATGGGATAGGAATAAGGGATGGGAGGAATTATTAAACAAAAACAAAGATTTGAAGATAGTGGTAAAAGCTAAAAAAGAAAATACAATGGCAGCTTGTAAGAAGTTGTACATTTCTACGCCAATTGTATACTGCCTTGAATAAAGAGATTCTATTTTTTAAAAAAGAGCTGCTGTTTGCTAAGAATATAAAAATAGCATTAACTTAAATGGAAAAAATGCATAATGTAATATAGATGGCCCAAACTAGGTTAAAAGCCTCTTTGAAGAGAGCCACAAACACCTGAGTTTAAAGTTTCAAATACAGGACTCTCAAGATAAAAACCAAGAGTATAAAAAAACCAAAATTCCATGTAAGCTTTGGCGTAGTCGTTCCATGGCTAAGAGTAATAGCTACCAAATAACCCTGTGCATTTGGAACACTATCATGTTTATTTAAATCATTTTCATTTTATTAAATACATTTTTCGGAGGGTAGGTGAGTACCAAAAATATAATTCATCTTCCATTAGTTGAAAATTATGTCCACTGAGAATAAAATTTGGTTCCTGCCATCACTGTTTTGAGGCTAATCCTTGATAAAAAATGTCCATAGGGTGAAGTACCTACCACTCAGTCCTACCCACACATCTGTGTCCCCAGGCCCACCTCTGACCACACTGATGGGGGAATCAGCAGCTCAGGCTACTGTCTACCTAATCAGCCCTACCCTGAATTCAGCGCTTTGTACACTCTGTTTAGATGTAGCTACCTCGTGTCATTTCAATTGGCTGAGACAGGGCAACATAATCCCCTGTGCTGTGCTAATTAATGTCACACATATCAGGTAAACTGTGCATTGAACCTAAACAAGTAACTCTAATGTTGGAATGTTAAGACCAGTGAGAAAACACACTTAACTGCCTATATTCTCAATGTTTTACTATTTTTAAAATTCCTTTCTATGTTATGTCATTCATCTAACAGTGTTCTTCCTCCTAAGACATAAAGAAATAATGTGCCCATGAAGAATGTTCCCATCCTTCCAATTGAGAGCAAAGTCAGTTCCCAGTATTGTGCCATTAAATATTCTAGTTAACTTTTTAATATTACTATACTTTTTTATTTGCTTGAAATTAACCCTACTATTGCCTGATATTTTGTGCCCATTAACATAAAGAAATGAATACAAATATGAGAGGTCTTCAAAAAGTTCATGGGAAGACTATTATCTTTTAATTCTATTTTTTCATGAAATTTTTGAAGTATCCTCATATGTAAAATTCCAAGGTTTGAGGGAAGGGAGAGAAAGACTCCCCTACATACACACTGCACAGAATATTAACACCGCTTATTCAGGCCTTGACTTTACATTGATTATGTCACCTTTATTTAAATCAACACATAATGCATTTATTGAAACCTTGCTTACTCAATTCAGCAAACATTTGCTGAGTAGTGCCAGGCACTTTATTAGGCACTGATGAGTCTATGATGAAAAGATGAAATCCCATCCATCTAGTGTACTGGTACTAGAGTAGAGAAATACAACTAACTATAATATGACCATTTGCTACCAAGTGCTATAGAAACTGAAGAAATCATCTAGAAATCAGGGAAAGTTATCGTCGGGAGTGACATTTAAAGAGGGGAGTAGAAGGCTGCAAGTGGATAAGCAAAAGAATAATGACACAAACGCATGGAGGCCTGAATGGTAGGATGTGTTTAACAACAGCTGGACTTCTGATGTGGATATACAGTGTACACATGTGACCCAGGGACAAAGGTGAGACTGTAGAGGCAGGCCATGGCCACCTCAAAAGGGCCCTGTTTGCCTTAAAGGTTTAAACTTCATCCTGTGAGCAGTAAAACTTTCCAGCAAGAAAGCAACTCTGATGTCAGTGAGAAATTCAAACAAAGAGGGAAGACACTGGACATGTGGAGACCAGTACAGATGTGAATGAAACATCCGTTTGTGACAGAATTCAAGGATTAAAGTGTTCTAAGTAAGTTTTCAAAAATAACTCATGGTCTAACCTTTAAATATGACTACCCAGATCTCAGGGTTTGCTGCTATACAGTTCTGCCTAGCCTGTCAACACTGAGGTTTCTAAGACGAGGGTTTAGTAAAGTGGATGCCTCTCTAAGCCACAACTACTTAATATTTCCCTCTTCCTGTCACTCTTTCTTATTCTGTTATCTAACTGTGCTTCCAGCATTTTCATTTTCACTACTATAATCACTGACATATGTTTCTCTTGTGCATCCTTCTCCTTCTAAGACCTTCTCTGTCCCTTATTTCTTCTCCTTGGTTTCTTGGGTTTTCCTCTAAAAAGCTAACCTCAAAAGCATTCAGCAGCCAACATTAGCACTCTTCTCCTTTACAGAAAATACCTCATTTTATTATGCTCGGCTTTACTGCACTTTGCAGATATTGCAGTCTTTGCAAATCAAAGGTTTGTGGCATCCCTGCACCAAGCAAGTCTATTGGCACCATTTTTCCAACAGCATGTTCTCACTTCGCATCTCTGTGTCACATTTTGGTAGTTCTTGCAATAATTCAAAGTTTTTCATTATTATTATACCTGTTATGGTGATCTGTAATTGGTGACCTTTGATGTTACTATTGTAATTGTTTTGGGGTGTTTGGGGCACCATGAACCTCACCCATATAAGATGACAAACTTAACTGATAAATGTGTATGTTCTGACTGCTCCACCAACCAACCAGCTGTTCCCTATCTTTCTCCCTTTTCTAAGGCCTATTTCCTGACACACAACAATATTGAAATTAGGTCAATTAACAACCTTACAGTGTCCTCTAAGTGTTCAAGTGAAAGAAGAGTCACACATCTCTCACTTTAAATCATAAGCGAGAAATGATTAAACTTGGTGAGAAAGGTATGTCAAAAGCTGTGACAGACAGAAAGTGAGGCCTCTTGTGCCAGTTAGCCAAGATGTGAATGTAAAGGAAAGTTAAAAGTGCTACTCCAGTGAACACACAAATGACAAAAATGTGAAACAGCCTTATTGCTAATATGGAGAAAGTTTTAATGGTCTGGACAGAAGATCAAACAAGTCACATAGACCCTAACACTCAATTCTGTGAAGGCTGCGAGGTGAGGAAGCGGCAGAAGAAAGTTCGAAGCTAGCAGAGAGGTTGGTTTGTGAAGTTTAAGGAAAGAAGCCGTCTCCATAACATCAAAGTGCAAGGTGGAGCAGCAAGTGCTACTGTAGAAGCTGCAGAAAGTTATCCGGAAGATATAGCTAAGACCATTGATGAAGGTGGCTACACTGAACAACTGATCTTCAGCATAGATGAAACAACCTTCTATTGGAAGAAGATGCCATCTAGGACTTTCGCAGCCAGAGAGGAGAGGTAAACTCCTGGCTTCAAAGCTCCGAAGGACATGCTAACTCTCCTGTGAGGGGCTAATGCAGCTAGTAACTTTAACTTGAAGCTGATGGCTCATTTACCATCCCCCAAATCCTAGGGTTCATAAGAATTATGCAAAATCTACTCTGTCTATGCCCTATAAATGAAACAACAAAGCCCGCATGACAGCACATCTGTTTACAGCATGGTTTACTGAATATTTTATGCTCACTATTGAGCCCTACTGCTCAGAAAGATTTCTTTCAAAATATTACTGCTCATTGACTATGCACCGAGTCACCCAAAGACCTCTGATGGAAATGTACCAGAAATTAATGTTGTTTTCATGCCTGCTAACACATCCATTCTGCAGCTCATGGATCAAGGAGGCATTTTGACTCTCAAGCCTTATTATTTAAGAAATACATTTCATAACACTACAGCCACCATGTGTAGTGATAGATCTGAGCAAAGTAAACTGAAAACCTTCTGAAAAGGATTCACCATTCTAGATGCCACTAAGAATATTAGTGATTCATGGGAAGAGGTCAAAATATCAACATTAACAGGAGTTTGGAAGAAGATTCCAACCCTTGTGGATAACTCTGAGGGACTCAAGCTTTCAGTGGAGGAAGTAACTGCAAATGTGGTAGAACTAGCAAGAGAACTAGAATTAGAAGTGGAGCTTGTAGATGTGACTGAATTGCTGCAATCTCACGATAAAACTCAAACACATGAAAATTGCTTCTTAGGAATGAGCAAAGAAAGTGGTTTCTTGAGATGGAATCTACTCCTGATGAAGATGATATGGAAATGACAACAAAGGATTTAGAATTTAACATCAACTTAGTTGATGAAGCAGCTACAGGGTTTGAGAGGATTGACTCCAATTTTGGAAGAAGTTCTACAGTGAGTAAAATGCTATCAAACCTTTCAAGAAAAGAAGAATCAATCAATGCGACAAACTTTACTGTTGTCTTATTTTAAGAAATTGCCGTAGCCACCCCAGGCTTTAGCAACCACAGTCGGCAGCCATCATCATCAAGGCAAGACCCTACTCCAGCAAAAAAATTACGACTTGCCGAAGGCCCAGATGATCATTAGCATTTTTTAGTAATAAAGTATTTTTTAATTAAGATATATGTACAGTGTTTGTTAAGACAAAATTCTATTACACATTTAATAGATTATGATATAGTGTAAACGTAACTTTCATATGCACTGGGAAACCAAAAAATTTGTGTGACTCACTTTACTGTGATATTTGCACTATTGTTGTGGTCTGGAACCAAACCCACAATGTCTCTGAGGTATGCCCTTCTAGTTAACTCATCCAGCAGTCACAGTGGATTATATCTGACAACCTATCACATTTTTTGTTGGTTTGCTGACCAAAAGTAAAGGATTATTAGAAAACAAATAATTATGAGCCTGAGGAGAATCAGTATTTTCAAGGGTTTAAAGTTAATCATATCCCCAGAACATCTACTTTGATTCCTAACTAATTCCATTTCAAATTAATTCATTTTTATATCTTGACATTATAATTTGCCTTTTATCTTATTATACCTATAAAAAGTTCTAAATCATAAATTAAAGGCTCCGAATCACAGATAAGGGAAGGAAAGAAAAGTATCACCTCCAACTCAATCTTTCAATTAATAAAAAGATGAATCTTAAGAACTTTTAAGATTTCAAAACCAAGTATATAATAACACATACTACTTCTACATGTCTTTTTTCTTGCCATACTGTATGCTAAAGTGAAATAAGATGGAGTTCAGGCCAGAGTTGTCTTCCCAGTAGCATTATAAGTATGCAAATATTGAGCAGTTAAGTCATTCTCTGCTAATCTTTCAGTTTGAATGTATCTTTGAACTAATAGTGTAAAAATAAACTAGGAAACCCAAGATACACAGTGAGAAGAGCAAGTCAGACAGACGGAAATTGAGTCCCAGCTTTGCCAGGCAGTTCACTTGAGCTTTCTAACCCTGTATACTTTGTTTTTTTTTTTTAAAAAAAAAAACAAAAAAACAGTACACCTACCTCACATATTTTTGCTCTAAGCAATAGAGCAACCCTAGTGCAGCCCTGGTACAAAATTTCACACATATTAAGAGCTCAATAAATAATTGTTACTAATACTTGTTTTTTTCCCAAATTCCTGCCAGTGACAAGTCTCTGAGTTAAGTGAAACAAGAGAGTCTACAAAAAAAAAAAAAATTTTTTTTTTTAAACCAAATCTTTCACGTTTCATGTTCTCAATAAAATCTAAAATCGGCCAATTCTCACCTCTAATCAACTTCTCTGTTAGTGAAGCATTCTGGCTCTCTTTAAAGGCTCACCTCACAACGCATTCACATTCCAGTGTCTGTTCAGCTTCAGTGGATCCCAGCAACAAAAGTGACTTTGAAAGCCATTCACAGAAGTTCTGAAATCTAAGCCCCTTACATCTACAAAACAGTTTGAATTACTTGGAAATGCTTCTAATTAAGATGATCATAACAAAAGCCAGTAATAAAGTAACAACACAGTATGTGGAAATTTCTATTAAGTGCTCAGAAGTCCAGGAGAAGACTTTCTCTGGCTCAGTTTTCTGACCCACAAGCTTTCCTCTCAAAGCAAATATGAAGAATTAAACTCAGCCAGATTCTCTACGCAGCATCAGGCATTTGCCTTTTTATACACTTAAGCAACTAGTTTGATACGTTATCTACCAACAATCCTGGAAAACAGAATTATACAGCTGGATACTTAAGACCATTAAGAAGTTTAAAGAAACTGTCCAGATTTAAGATTTTAAGGCAAACAGACTAAAAATGTTATTCAAAAATGTAATGCTTTAAGATTGTCCTTTCTAGATTTTAGTTACTAGAGCTTTCTTTGTTAAGCAACTGTTGGAAAGCCGGGTGTACTCATGCTCTCAGTCTTGGAAGTACTGCATCCATACAAATACCAACTTGTACAAATGAACAGATTATTCCAATTCTTTCCTCATTCTGCACCAAGTCCAAATTCAGGACTGACACTAGTCTCTGCAGAGAGCAAAGGAAAAATGTGACAAAGATTTTCCAGCCAGCCTCATCCCTCCTTCCCCGCACGCCCTCAGCACATACGAGTACACAGCAGATTCTATGCACGTCTTATTCGGGGCCAGTTTATGCACCATGACATCAGTGCAGTATAATGAGCCAAGTTTAAACTCCATCTGGGACAAATAATGTCCAGGCACACTGTGACTTCTTTTGTTTATATACACTGACTAAATATGTCTTGGTGGTAAATGAACTAACTGTTAAGATTTATTTCCCAAGGCCTCCAAAACAATATTCTGCACCCTGAAGCAACTCCCTGCCTCCAGTCTTCTTTCCAAGGCGATGTGTAAGTGATTTTAACAGAACACATGGTTTTGAAACATATAATTAACATCTTGAGAAAAGTCAAAGTCCAAGCAGCCCTTCATCAATCTAAAACAAAGAAAATGAGAAACTTGCTGGCAAATGGGTATAGTATCATGGTTCACAGTACAAACACTGCATGCCAATTAATTCTATACTCCCCTTGGAGCACAGGAAAAGTAGAGGTGAGAGATATAAGAAATGCTTATGTAGTAAAGTAGTCCTTTTTCTTTCTTTTTGAAGGACAAACTTTGTTTCATTCTGGCATTACTTAGGAGAAATAATTATAAATTTGGAATGAAAAACAACCCCCTGATAGGTTCAAATCTAACAACGAGTTTTCAGATTTCCTAAATTTTAAGAAGTACTCTAGGGTGATGTAAATTTTTGAATGGAAATGAAGGGTGGAGTTTGGGAGGAAGACGCAGGCAAAAAAAGCCCCCTCCTAGCTCTCAGGGTGAGACTCCCATGGGAAGTCTACTGCCCTTCTCTGGTCACCACCACCTCTCAGCAGCCGCCAGCCCAGAGGGAACTGCTCCCCAATTGCTCCTCTCAGGGAAAGAACCATTCCCTAAGGGAAAAAAAGCGAGGCTATGGTGACCTGGGCTAGGTTTTGGAAGACTTCACGCCGAACTCCTATTCCAAGAGGCACCTGGCCTCCAGGCAGTCAGACACCACCGCTGCTTAGTCCTCAGTTCTCAGAATTGAGGGCCAGAAGCCCCACCACCTTCTGAAGTTAATGTGGAGATCATAAGATAATGAAGAGGAATAGTCTTTGTAAACTTAACAATTTACTACTTGTGCAAAACCCAGTCCCATGTCTCTCCTCAACTGTTTATCTGAATAAAACTAATGGAGATATGCCCAATCCAGGCAGCTCCACCCTTCCTGAAAGGTAGGACCTGAGTTTTGAAGAGGACCTAAGTGGATTCAAATCCCAACTCTGATCTGCCAGCTCCAAATACTTAACCTCAGGTTTTGTCTATAAAAATGGTCACTGCCTTACAGGGTATATGATTGCTATATGGTATGATGTACGTAAGTGCTTAGCACCAGTCCTAGCACCTCATAAGCCCTCAGACAGTTACTATTCCTTCCTTCTACCACATGACAAAGAGATCAGAATATCAACTAAAAGCCATTCTTTCAAACAGTTTAACTCAATTCTCTACAAATAACCACTCAACTAAAAGTTGAGATTAAAGCTGAGACTAAAAGTCTTCTGATGTTCAGCAAGCTTACAAAGTAGCAAGTAAGTCTGAGGTAAACGCCAAAACTTTAGTCAAACACTTGGCATTCCTCCAATGTCTGAACTCTGACCTAATATGTCTTTTACATTGTTAACTTACTGAAATCTCTGGAAGACTCAACCTTTTGTCCTACATTTCCCCCTCGGTTTAGAACAATTGTTAGAAAATGCACCTCTGTCCCCTCCAAAGAAGGAGCTCACACCTCATGTGATGTCTGCCTGTAAGTCTTGTTAATGGAGGCTCTTTAAAATTCCGAGATCACTTGAAGTAACACAGTGTGCAGAGGTAGCCAACTAAAAGAACTTTTGACCCAGAGTAAACCATTTTAAAAATGAGAAAAGAGACTCAGAAGTAAACTGAACCCAAATACTCATCTATTAAAGGATTATGTCCTATATCACCCAACCCCACCCTCAATTGATTCCCTGGATCCTTAAAACAGAAATTATTCACAGACGGGGTATATAAAAACCTAATGTCTGATTTCCCATCACAGCCCTAAAAAAATATGGATGCCATTCCTCAGTAATTCATATTATATTAGCATTTTACCTTATAGTTTTATTTTCAGTCATGACTAAAGCCACCAAATAAATTATAAAGAAACAACCACTCAGTAAGATGCTTTTCATGTGGCCCTTTTGCCAAGGTGATGAGAAGCTTAAATGAGTCTTAAATAGACCTATTCTGACAATGCAAAACAAAACTTAAAATGGTGATATCAGAGAATATGAATGAGCTGCATTAGTCTGGCCAATATAGCTACCAAACAACATCACTAACTAAATAAAGCATATGCTTTGCTGTGTCTTAGTTTCTCCCATGAACTAGAATGACAACTCAACACTCCAACATAAAGACCAAAGAAACTTCTATCCAAGACAGTAATGTGCTCAGTGCTAAATTTTTCTAACTACTCAGAAAATATATGAACATTTAATGACCCCTCCTAAAAATTAAAAGTCATGCAACATAAGAATCGATTTCCATTTTTTTTGAAAATAATAGGAATGGAACCTTAATGACAGCTTTACTGACATAAATAAATACTCTCTAGTCAACCCACACCCAAAGCTAGATCACAGCTACCTATGGTTCTTTGCTGCTTCCACTTAACTGTACAATTATTTGGCAAGATAACCTGCTAAATGCAGACTGTCCATTTTATACAAATGTTTATTTACTCTACTACAAGGAATGGGGAGCAAAAAGCAATCTAGAAGAGGCAGGGTCAAATTACAGTCATACGTAGTGGAACTGCATGTGCGATACTGGTGTAGGTATATAGTAGGCTATACCACCTAGGTTTGTGTAGGTACACACAATGATGAAATCACCTAACACTGCATTTCTCAGAATGTAACCCCATGGTGAAGCAACACACGACTATATTCTGGTTAATGATTATGCTGAACACACCTGTTGCTCATAAAATACATTTTTTCTCAACAGATTAACTGATCTGATGGTCCCCTATTATGAAAAAAGGCCCAGAGATGAGAAGCAATACCAATGTAAGCATAAACACTCATGCAGCAAATGGATTCTGTTTCATCTAGGGGCCCACTGATGTCTAGCTTCAAGTTATTGTAACAATAGAGCTGACCAAGAAACGACTAAGAGACACCTAATTCTGCCCAATGCCAATTTATAAATGAGGAAACTAATCTGAGGGCACTTCAAAAGCTCATGAAAAGATTCATATTATCTTTTAATTCTATTTTTCTACAAACTTTTTGAAGTACTTATATAATATGAAGGTAGCTAAACCCAAGATGACCTATATATAATACTATGGCATGGCACATTAGCAACTGGTTCCCTGGCAGTCTGTTTATTTTTGCATTTGGAAATGTGAAAGAGAGAAAAAGGATGAGGATGAGAATGAATTTCTGCATTTTGAACTTGGAGATTAATGTCACTAATTTTATGAAGCTTACTCACTACTGTCATGTTTGGGGTATGATGTATATATTTTACATAGTCCTATTTTTAAATCAATTATTTGGACCCAAAATAAGAGTCTGCCTATATGAATATGATTATGTACAAACATATGTCTTTACCCACTCTGGATGCAGAAGTGTCCCATCTTTTCTTCCTGTGTGTATACATATATTATTTTTACTATACAATGAGATACACAAATAGCTATTACATTCAATGTGACATATACGTATTTTCAAACAATACAATAGAAATCAGAGGTTGGAAATCTATCGGTCTTAATCTTATTCAAAGAAAAAGTTAATATAGAAATGTTTTAAATAAAAATTCCTCATCTAGGTAATACCAGGAAAAGTTTACTTTTAAAAAACTCTATTTTAATAAATACTTGAACACTTAATTCTTGGAGACTGCAAAAAGATTATAAACACAAGTAAGTATTTGCATCTCTGCCCTTGGGACATTTATACCTTGCATCTGTGTTTAACGTCCCCTAACTACACTGTAAACAGTAAAACCAAGGCACCCGGCTGTTTCTTTTGCCTTTTCTATACTTTGGTGAGTACTCGACGTGGCACTTACTAGGGGGCTCAAGAGCTATTCACTAAAAACCAGAGACCAGAAAAAAACAACACATCGGTCCTAACTTGTAAGAGTCCTAATTAAAAACCTTCTACAAAGCCATGTTAACCAGAGTTCATCCTAATCCATTTTACCGGTCAGCAGGCAAGTAGAAAACTAGGAAGCTTAAAAACACTATCAGTTTGATACATGATTGTGCCTGAAAAATCCTAATCATTTTTACTATATTTAAAACATGATATACATAAGCATGAGATACAATTTCAAAGGTAAAAAAGTTAACAATTTCCAGATTCCAAACTCGGGTGACCACAGAGTCCAGGCAGGTTTGGAAGCTGAATGAAGTAGACACTGGGGACTGAGGGCGACAGTTCCCATCTACAGCAAACAGCTGCTACCTTTTTGCCAATCAATTGTTACTAAGTGGGAAGACAAGCCTAGTGTTATCAGATTTTCTGGGTTTTCCAGATAAACAGAAAAATTCAGAATTTTATGTAAATTTTCAAATTTTTAAATATTGGCACCTAAATCTTTTTTTAACTATAAAAGTAAAAAAAAAAAAAATGCTTGTATGACAAATGCAACAGTAGCCAGTTTTCAAACCCTGATTTAGATGAATTAAATTTGTTCATTTCTTTCAACCTTCATCCATTCAAAAACATTACTGAATGCTGTCTCAGATGCCAGGCACGGCATGAACAGAGGAGACACATTCCCTCTTCTTCCTAAGTTTACAATGGAATCAGACAAAGATTGCAATAAGTTGAAAATAATCATAAAGCCACTATAGAGTTTAAAATTGCCATTATTCTGTCGTGCATCCTTCCCACACCAGTGTTTTTCCTTAATCCTCTCTTTTTTGAAGACAGCTCAATTTCTACCATTTGAAGGATACTGACTACATCTTGTATCTTATTATCATTGCCTTTGGCTAATTAAATTTTGAAGTGTCTCTCGACCCAGACAGCTCAGAGCTGTCATAATTATAAGTTGTATGTCCTAATTATTGTGGATGCCACATATAACACCACCCTTTGATAATATGGCATTAACATTTTCCTTTGTAAGACTAAGATTCTGCACAGGCTATGCCTTTTAGGAATCCTTTGTAGTGAGCAGAATTGGCAAACTGTAATGCAGAGAAGTTTTTTAAAAAAGAAGAGGCCTTGAGAAGTAGGAGTGACTGCCTGTACCAGCTGGAAAGTGGCTCTGGTTAGGGGTACTTAACAATCTTGATCTGTCCCTCTGCAGAGTAATTCTGAAGAACAAACCTCAACGGGTCAGGATGGACCACTAGACTGGAGCAGAGGGCAAAGAGACTTACTATCAAAGACACTGAATAGCAAAGGTTCAAGAAAAGAGGTCATAGACTATGCAGATACAATTTGTTTGGGGTGTGCCTAATATTAGCCCTGTACTGCATATACTAACTTAGAGTATTCTCATTTTAAAAAGCAGAAACTGATTACCTGATGTGCAAAGCCTGATTAGTTCTAAAATTCACTTCAGGTTAGATCTCTGTTCTAGGCTCCGCTTCCCCACAGACACTTTTCCTAGCCTGGTATGTTTTCCTGCCTGACTTTCCCACTCCTCAATTCCTCCTTACATTCTGCAATCCAAAGCATGTCTCCTGTGGTTTGACATATGTGTAAACACAGGCTTTTTTTTTTTTTTAAACCCCCAAGAGGTGGAGGGTAAACCACATTTCACTCCCTAACTATATTGCCCATTCCTTTAGGGCAAGAACAGTGCCTTATTCATCTTTGTGTCACCAGCATCTAACACAGTGCTGGCACAGAAGACATTTGATAAATGCTTATTACAATGAACAAATCTATTATTCAGTCACTCCTTAATTTAGTTATAAATCCTACCCTCTCACTCCTTTCCACCCCAAATCTCAAAGGAAAGAGACTGTCAACATCTTGAGACCAGAGGCCTTTATAAGTTTGATTGGTAGAGGAAATGTGGATGGCAGTTTGCAATAATAATTTTATTTAAACATTTGCACAAGTTGTACATTTCTCATGCATCTTGATGCTGGAGTGACTTAAGACTGAGCATTCTCCACACTTGGTTTTCCCAAACTCAACATTTGGCCAACCTAATTCTTTCTACTCTCTAGCTCAAGCCCCAGCCCACAATTAGGATTCTATCACAAAAGGAGCTGTTATATAATGTTACTCAAAAATAATAGCTGCAGCCTCCATTTTAACTGCCAGTCCCATTCTCATTTGAATATCCTTCTTTCTCCTGGGTAATCTTCCCAAGATTTGTTTATTCATTTTTCTATACTACACTTTTTATAAAACTTCCTTTCTGTTGGTATTTCTGAGGAGTAGACATGATCTGTTACATACGCAAAACTCTTTATGGGCCCCCCTTGACACAATGGCTATGAGTATATTTAAAGAGTGAACCTGTGCCATGAGAGGATTTGAGCTACTGAATGCAAGAAGGAAGCCATTAGGGAAAAAGTCATTAAGAAGATATCAACCAGAACAGAAAAGGTAATGGGATTAGGAGGAGAGGTACATTTAATGTACAAGACATGCCAGTGATGAGCACCATGTGAATGTGGAAAGTTTTAGCATGTTTAATGTGTTGTCTAGAAATGGGCATTCAAAAGGACGCTCCAGAAAAACTGGCTATCGTTTTTTAATCAAGGGGAAACAAGGGCTTTCAAAAAGAAGAAACAAAAAGGAAAAAAAACCCTCTCAGTGAAATGACATGCTAAATTCTCATGAACAGGTACAGGCAAAGTTGAAAGACATGGACGGCATTAACCTATCTCCAGGGCAAGCTTGACAACATGCTATCCTGAACTGGCAGAAGAGACAAGTTTTTTGTTTACATTTAAGAAGATGTACTTCCTGAAGAAAAGACATTAAAAATACTCATTAGCAACTAATATTCTAGACTCAAAAGAAAAACAAAAAACGGCAAGAGATAAGAAATATAGTATGACAAACACAACATTTACTAGGTGTCCTCTATGTGCTAAATGCTGCTCAGGACAAAGAAGCATGTAGCCTAGTCCCTACTCCACAAGGGACTGACCCTCAATGAATATGTACATAAGAAGAGTCACTAAGAATACAAGAATATAAGGTAGCACACTACTCTCATGGAGGTTATGCCACAGGTTAAATTAGCAAATCAGTAAGCTCTGTCACCCTATGTCAACACTTCCGCTCTTAACCTAATGATTTCTTTATATAACTGGTGGCTGCTGTAATTCTTCTTCAGAGATTATTAAAATATTAAAGCATTAAAAAAAACTGTCAGAAATTATGATTATTCTTTTGTGTTTAAAACTACCTGTCATATTTTTAATGTCTAAGATGTGCTAAAAGTCCATAACAAAGACAGTTAAATTAATATACCATTAAGTTCAACATAGGCACCAATTTTCTGATTACTGAAGGATATTCACCACAATTTATATAGACACACATTAAAAACTCAGGTCGAAACCTGATTTTTCTAATTCAAGCATAGTACACAATTAGGCATATTAAAAGAAGCAAGTTTATCTACATATATTGGGCCATAAATTCAGAGGTAGAACAAACTACCTGAGAAAAGCAGAGATACTTTATTCAGAAAACAATAGTTCAAAATAAAACTATTCAATTTCACTCCTAGTTATATATGCAACAGAAATAAAAATATATGTCCACATAAGAATTTATGCATGAATGTTCATAGCTGTATTATTCATATAGCCAAAAAGTGGAAACAACCCAAATGTCTATTAGTTGATGAATGGATTATTAAATGTGGTATATCCATGCAATAGAACATTATTTGGTAATTAAAAAGAAATGTTGATATATGCTGCAACATGGATAAATCTTGAAAACATTATACTAAGTGAAGGATGCCAGACACAAAAAAACAAATACTGCATGATTTCATTTAAATAAAATGTCTAGAATTGGCAATATCTACAAAGACAGAAAATAGATTAGTGGTTGCCTAGGAATGTAGGGGAAATAGAGAGCAACTGCTGCAGGGTTTCTTTTTCAGGTGATAAAAATGTCCTAAAGTTAATTGTAGTCAAGGTCGTACAATTCTGTGAATATACTAAATTCCTTTGATTGTATGGCATGTGAGTTATATCTCAATAAAGCTATTAAATAAATAAATCTATTAAGTTGCTTCTGCCCACGCTGTGGTAGTGTTCATTTTGTAGCTGATAATATTTTTTTTTAAAAGCTTCGCTCATAATGAGGATGACTTCTGTTTTTAAGGAAAGAATTACCCTTTTCACGCCTCTTTTCCTGCTACCTACAAAAAACGACAAACTAAGGCTTCAAACTTAACGTGACTTCAAATAATGAAAATTAACAGTGTCTCTTATTTAGAGAGCCAGATCACAGCAGAGAATCTTGCCAAGAACTAGTCCTAATTAAATCCAGAAACCATCAGGACAGAAATCAGGGAGGAGGGCTGTGGGAACTGGAGAGTTTTCTCATAACTGTGGTGGTTCTTTTGCATATATAGAAGTATTTAGAATGTCCTTTGCACAGCTGCAAAGTATTAAGAACACTGTAAACACATACAAGGTAAGCTTTACCATACACACTCCTAACAGATATTTAGAGGCAGAACCCCCATGGCCAGTGGGTGACTCTTCACAACAGTATTATTTGAGAGGTGGTTAATGTGCCATCTACCTTAAAATGTCACCCCCAAGGGTATGTCATATGATGTTTACAATGTCCATCCTTGAAGTCCATCTTGTACCTCCAGAAGATTCTTGTTAAGAGGGAAAGCACAGTAAAGGCCTAAGAAGACATTCATATAGAACACTTTGTCTGGTACATCCTCTGTGTCCTGATCCTTTAGAACTACCTGAGCACCATACCCTGCAGGCTCTTAAAGGCAAACAACAAATACCACCAGATGTCTTGAGCAAGCACTCAAACTCACACAGTCCCAAGCTCTTGGATCCTGTCTTGGAGACTCACCTTTGTTCCTTGTTCATTTGAGTGACCCTCTGCCATGGACTGAATGTACCCCCAAACTCACTGAAGCTTGAATTGTATCCCCCAAGTTTTATGTATTAGAAGCTTGGCGCTCACTGTAACTGCTGAGGGTGGGAAATCCTATTATGGTAATTGAAAGGTAGGCCTTGAAGAGGTGATTAGATTGTAGGACCATGCCATAGTGAATGGATTAAAAATGGTGGTCAGGGGCATGGTTCTGAGGGCTTTAAAAGGAGAGCATATGAGAAGATTACCCAGGAGTTTGTCTCTCTCTGCTCCACCATTTTCACAATGTGATACTCTGCAGTCACTGTCACCACCACCAAGACTCTCACCAAATGTGTTCCCTGGACTTTGGACTTCCCAGCCTCAGAATTTTTAAGCAATAAATTTTGTTTTCTTTATAAAGTACCCAGTTCCATGAATTTTGTTATAAACAACAGAAATGGACTAATACACCCTCTATCCCTCCCTTTTCCCTACTTCATCTCTGGTATATATATCTCCAGTTTTAGTTTTGCTTGCTCCTTCGGACTGTCTTCCCCTTGTGCCTTAGCCTAGGTTCCACAAACAGGCCCCATGGCTCTGCCACACTCTCCTAGGACAATGCTAAATGTTAAGATCCAAAGGAAATAGCAGGGGCTTGAAGGAATGAGGGAGACACAGGATGGGTATGCTGGGGGAAGAAAGAGGAAGAAAAATGTCAGGCACATCGGCCACTACCTAGGCTGAGCCACAGTAATGTAGAGGCATGATAAATCTTGGGTTGGTCCTGCTGAGGAAGATATTTCAAATACACTTTGCCCACTTAGCAATTTTGCTCCATTAAGGTTAATGCCAATCAATAGCTTGGCCCACATAACCTATAAATGTAAATGCTTCTAGCACAATCAAACATATTTACTAATTAAAAAGACTGAAACACTTCCTTCCTATGAAATTTCTTAGAATACACGTATCACCGCTTTAAGAAAGTTGAGATAAGATATATGAAGCAGGGACGTGCCACACGGCCTTCTGAGCACGTCCACATTCTCAGTCTCTGTCACTTCCATGCATGAAGGAATTTACTTCCAAAGGGAAAACTGGCAAATTCTAACTAAGGGCTCTCTATACTGCTAATAAACTACAAAAATTCCAGGCAAATTCAATATTAGAAATGAAGGAGAAGTCATTAAAACACAAAAATGGTGCACAACCTGGACAGGTGACCTCAGGTCTCCTGGCTACATATGCAAATGACAATCCGATGACTACATTTGGGAGACCAAGTTCAGTCACATTTGAATATTTTTCTTTATTCTTTTAATTGGTACGAAGAAGGGTGACCAAACA
Source organism: Galeopterus variegatus (assembly GCF_000696425.1). Taxonomy (NCBI): domain Eukaryota; kingdom Metazoa; phylum Chordata; class Mammalia; order Dermoptera; family Cynocephalidae; genus Galeopterus; species Galeopterus variegatus. Next base: position 306,796 of record NW_007726383.1, on the reverse strand, counting down.
CCACATCTCGAAACAATTCAGGGCACTTTGAAACATTCCCAGGAATGGCTGGAACACGATGGGCACAAGAGCAGTCAGAGAATGATGAGGAAAGGCCAGCACTGACCGCAGAAGACTGGCAGGCCAGGTCCTGCAATTGGATTTTATTCCAAGTGTGACAGGATGACATAACACAGGTTATATTTTGAAAAGATCGCTCAGGCTGCCGTGTGGAAAACGCTTTCTGGTGGGGCAAAAGCAATAGCGGAGAGACCAGTGAGAAGGACTGTCCTGCCCCGGTGAGAAGACGGCCTGGGGGTCAGGAGAGGCAGCGGAAATGCAGTGGATATGGCAATGCAGGGGTTCAGCAAACAGCCCTGAGACAAAGCCAACGGGACGTGCTGACGGACTGGAAAAGGAAGTCAAGAAAATGGAAGTGAAGACTCTGGAGATGCACACAAACGGGAGGTGAGGAAGGAGAGGCAGAAAGTACAGGCTCTACTTAGAGAATAAAGTGGGAGAGAGGTAGGAGTTGGCGACTGCAAGGGGGTGTGGAAGCGAGTGAGAGGACTTTGTTTTGTTGGGTGGGGAGAGATACAGTTGTTTATGTCTTTAAGACAGAAGATACTACAGTAAGTTAGTGGAAATGATCCAGCAGAGAAAGAGGCTGAGGAATCTGGAAGGGAGATACCTACATCAGTGGTGAGAAGGGATGATATTAATCAACTGACACATTTACTGAGCACCTGTTAGATGTTTTTTGTTCTTAAAAGGTTCACAGTCTAATTCAAGAAAAAGTAATATAAATTATTAAGCAGAAGATCCAACAGAGGTATATACAAAATATTAATGTACTATGACAGATAAAGAGTGGTGATGTACTATGACAGATTGGGGTGAAGGGCGTGTACTGACATCAGAAAGATGACTGATTAACTTATTTGGATTATTAATATACTCTGGGTAAATATTTTTCAAGCAATTGTTCCCAATGCTACTTTGCATTAAACAAACACTTTCATGCTTCTAAAGAAATGCACAAAGACAAGATATTTATTTAGTCATAAGACTGAGCAAACCCGGTTTCTACAGTCAATAAAAAAACTTTAAATTAATGTTATCAGAGATAATAGTTCAGTCCCTAAAAATTTTTTTTTAAAGTTTTACTGTCTAAATTTTTTTCCCCAAGTACTACTTGACTGAGTTCAGAAATAACATTTCTATTCTGTAATGTTCAGAACTACTGACAAAGGAGGTTTAATGAAAATAAGTACTGTCATTTTACGAGCTGCTCATTTGGAAGAAGTGTTCCAGGAGCCCAGGTAGGTTCACACCGACCTGTGCCTCTTGAAATCAAAACTGAACCCTCTGAGCATGCTGCTCTGGCCACCCAAGCAAACGAGTCAAGCACAACATAAGACATGAATAAACAGTCATTTTATTCCAAAGACTTGCACATATTCTCAAAATGACTCATTTCAAACATCATGTATTCTTGATGCTTCAAGAATACTAACTGGACGAGAGGTAAGATTTGCTATTCTCAAAAACCACAATTTCTGACATTTTTTTAAAAAACACACAGTAATGCTACAACAAAAACACTTACCTCTAGAAATACTAAAGTTCAAAATCACAAATCTTTACATGCCATAACAAACAACTACTGGTTACTGTTTCCCAGTTAGGCCTTTTGACTTAGATTCCTTCTTACTACACCAACCTGCTGAGCTGCATCTCCATTCACCAAGTGAGGCAACATGGGTATCTCTCCGTTCAGCAATGGTGGCAGTTCCAGAGGGATTTGGTCGGTCATCATCATTGTGACGTACATTCATGGAGAATTTCCCTCAACTGGCTTCCTGCAAGAGAACCACCATTTTTTAAAAAGGACTCAAGACCACAAAAATCAACTGTAACATAAGCCACAATCGAAGTGCTCCATCATGAGGTCTGCTGAAACCCACATTATTCTATTCACAGAGCATTATATTATTGTGTCAGCCCTGAAGAAGGGTGCAGCAAAGGCAAACAAGTAGCCTGAACTAGGAGACCAAAGACTGGAGTCTCCAACAGGCCACGGGACATCACTTCTCATGCCTCAGCTTTACCACGTAGTTGTAAGTTTTAAAAAACGTAAGAATGATAGTAACAACCCTACCCCAGGGATCTTTATGAGGATGAGGTAAGATAATATTTGGAGAAGGTAAAAGTAACAAACTAAAACTGGTGATATCATTATCTTTAGGGTAATTACCAAAACATAAGTCCAAAGAGAATGATCTCTAACTGTTAACCATAAAACAGTTTTCCCCTTCCATTAGGATCAAAATAATATTCATAAACAGTTAATCCAAGGAAGTAAATAAAAGTTAGCTACCTATACTGCAATTGTTTCAATTTCTGACTTTGCCATTAATTTGGTAATTACTCATGTTCTAATTATCTATCCCCCATCATTTCTTTGACTTGGATTTAAATTGTTGCATACTGACATCTCTATCACTTGTGCACATCCTGAGTTTTCCTGTACCTCAGACATACCCATTAGCACCTTGTGCAGTCTGGCTGAGAGGCAGATTCCATTGTTTCCACAGAATAAATGAAATCCACACATATTTGAAATAACACAAAGTCTACTTTCATTCCATAATGGTACTTGCCACTAACATTTAGCTTTTCAATACAACAGTATGAAAATAACAGTAAATTCCTACTTATAATTCTAACTTGTTCCTTAGGAAGTATTTACATATTCTTCAGTTATGCCGAAAATTTGTGGCACAAGAAGTTTAGCAGCATGGACAAGGGAGGATAAACAAATATAAAAATACACACACAGTTTTACATGATTTCAGAAACAAATGGCAATATAGTTCACAGTTAAATTTTTTATCATTCATAATAAAGTCCCCCCAAATTTCAAATTCAAGGAAATTTGGTCAACAAATCCTTTAATACTCAATATACAAATCAGACTAAACAGTGGGGCAAATCCTTTAATGATTGCCTCAAATTTGTCTCAGAGTGGTATGACAGAAATAAAATTTCTCATTCTTAAACACCTCTATTCTGAACATTAAATACCCCACCCAAAAGAAACCTCTTCTCTGAAAGTATCAAAATGATACATAAAAGCCACCCAAGAGATTATAAACTTTTTTATTTTAAATAGGTAAAATTTTACACTATTCATTATAACCCCCATTTGGGGAAACTAATTATTTTAAACACCAAACAATGAAGTCTTGTCCCGACTAGGGAAGCACATTTTATAATAACAGGTCTTATAACTCAGTGTTAATAGTACCATCGTGCTGTTTTATGAGGCAATTACTCAGTTCCTAAGCAAATAAAAGTCCAAAGTCCAAAGCCCAATAGTTTATCCTGATGTAGAAAACAGATTCTTCTCCAATAAAGCTAAGATAATCCCCCTGACACTATCATAATTGTTTGACTTTTGAATAGGTCAAAAGATGGAAAATAACCATTTCAATTTTATCTCTTTGCTTATTTTTGTTTTGTTTTTTGTTTTTCTAAATTTTATTTCTAATATACTTTATCCTACATAATGCATGAGGAAAGTGGCTACTCAAACTGATGATACTACACAGGCCTATTTCTTAAGTGTAATGTGTTATTTAATGTTTCTTCAAAATTGCAGGCTGGATAAACAGGGCAGTAACTTACAACAGGGGGTCTGCATATAAGCATCTGGGATGAAGAAGCACTCTATGCTCACACTTCTACCATTTCCTCACTCCTCCCAAAGGAGTTCCAGGATACTTGCTAGAGGGTGTGGTGCAGATTATGGCTCTCTGCCTTCTCCCTTCCCCTCTGCTAATATTAATGAGTGCCAAACCATCTCCTGCACGGCACAGTTCTGGCCATCTCATAGACAAGCATAAGGATGGAACCTGTTCTCTCTTGTCAGGCAGCAAGGTGGAAGGAATAGGGCCTGCAACTAGGTTCTTTCAGCCTCTACAGGTCTTTCCATTAGTCCAGAGTACAGTAATGCAGACAAAACCACACATGTACTCAACTTTCAACAGGTGTGACTCGACTACTTTGAGGAGACCACAGGAATGTTACATACCTATTTGACTAGAGCAGACAAAATTTTTAATTCCATTAACAAATTAAAAGATGGAGCCATGAATGTGGAAGGCTTACCATCCATACAGTTAACTTTGAGAACCACAGCTTGCTTTACTTGTAATGATTGTGGATAGAAAACACACATTTTCTTACTTTAAAGAGCAGACTAGACTAGCCATAACTTTACTTTTCCTTGGGGATTCTGGATCATTGTTTCCTATGATATTGTGTTCAGTCATAAGGTGATATACTAGGGAGTTAACTGAAGCATTTAGACCTTATGCATCCCAAGATATTCACTCCTACTTGGAGTTCTTCTGCTTAGTTTTAATTAGTTTTTTATTTCTCTTTCTTCCTCATTAGGCAGGACTGCTAACCACAGCCCTCAAATCTCAGGGGCATAGCCTAAATTTGCTATCTTAAAATTTCCTTTTGGCTGGGAAGCCAGAAAGACAGAGAGGAATGGTCTCTGAGAAGTCTCAGAAGCTCTCCATGTGCCTTGCATTGTCTTCCTTGACCATTGGCTGAGTATCCACTGAGAGGGTATCTGAATGGGCCAGCTGTATGATCTCTGGATTAATGAGCTATAACTCACTTTCCTCTCAATCAGAAAGTCTCAGGAGGAACCACCCTGACGAAACACTTGCTTTCTTGGTCTGGATTCCTTCTCCCCTGGACAGACATACATCAGAGCCAGCCAAATCTATCACAGGACTCAGGCATTTTAGACAAGGGTGTACCACATCCACACTGTCCCCCCCCACACCACAGAGATCTTGTAATGAATCCACTCTTGAAACCATTACCCTTTACGAATGAAGAATGTGCTGCAAAACTAATCAGAACAAATGGAAAATAGATTATCTCTGCTACAATGCATTTTCCTAATCCTCTGAACTACCCCCCACCCCACCCCCGCCACACACACAGAGCTCCAAGGTTTCTCTCCTATTCTTCATTTTGTTCTTACCCATACTTCCATTTCAAAGAATCTGGTAACAACCACAGGCCCTCACAACCTCTCCCCCTAACCACACATCCTAACACTAAAACCACAAATGCTTCATGCCCAGCCAGTTCTATTCTTTTGATCGACAGGGAAAGGATGCCATGTGAGCACTTGCGGTTAACTCCCCTCTCTACCTGCTAGCAAGGCCCAGCGTTACCATCAACTCCTCAGCTACATAGTAGGGTTGGGGGTTGGGCACTCTGGGAACAAAACGAACAGTTCTTACTGTTAGTAAAACATTTAATTCCAAATATGTCCGCAAGATTTTAAAGAAAACCTTATTTTATTTTTTACTTTTTTTTTTTTTTTTTTTTTTTCTTTTTTTTTTTTTTTCTTTTTTTTTTTTTTTCTTTTTTTTTTTTTTTAGAAAAGATGACCGGTAAGGGGATCTCAACCTTTGGCTTGGTGTTGTCAGCACCACGCTCAGCCAGTGAGCCTACTGGCCATCCCTATATAGGATCCGAACCCGCAGCCTTGGTGTTATCAGCACCGCACTCTCCCAAGTGAGTCACAGGCCGGCCCCTAAGAAAACCTTATTTTAAAAAAATATTATAAAGAGTCTTCAGTTTTTACATTTCCCCAGGCAATTGGCTTATTACTTTTCCTCTTATTTTGCTTCCCCTACTCTGAGTCTAAAGAGGTTTTCCACAGTATTTTGGCCCCAGCCTATACTAAGACACACACTGGCCAAATTCATGAAAAACCTGATTCCTAGGAGAGAACCACACATCCATCTCCAAAGGCCGGAGAAAGCAGTTATATACTCTGAAGGAAAAAAAAAAAAAAAGCCAAAGCCCTAATCACTACTAGGAGCGTTTTTAAGTCTGTGAATCTAGCCTCCAAATTAGTAACAAAATGTCCTGGTCCTCACTCCATGGGCCAATGACCCAAATTTCCTTACATTAATTCAAGATGTGAGTTAGCAGTACAGTACACAAATTAGTTTCAGATGACAAGAGAAAAAGAAACGTAACAACATCAAAAGGAACAAAGTATACACATCAGAACCTAATGGGCTGAGCCAGGCTTGATGGAAGGAGAGGATTCCCTGAGTTCAGTCACAAGCTAGGCTGAGAGACCGGCTCCCACGCTCACTGCACCAACACCCTGATGAGGCTTTCCACTAACTTCCACTATCCTGTGGAAATGTTTAAAAAGTGGATGCGTAAGGGAGAAATAAGGAAATGACACATAATCAGTTTCAACTTTTCATTTCCATGCTCCAATTCAAAATGTACTTTCTAAACCTGTCAAGGGCTGGCAGATTAGCACAGTCGGTTAGAGCTCAGCCTTGTAAACCCAAGGTCACAGATTCAAATCCCTTACCGGCCAGCTGAAAAATAATACCAAAAAAAAAAAAAGAGAAAGAGCCATCAAATACAGAGAACTATAAAGAAACTTGTAAATGATCTAATAGTAGGCTCTTCAGAATTCATATCACTATAGTTAACTAGGTAACTGTGATTCCACGTATTCCATAAATCTAGTATTTTTTCCAATAAAATGCAGATTGGCCAATCACCTTCACACAATGTAAGCAGCATGTAAATATTTTGCTTGCTATATGCTTATTCTGTACCCTGAGAAAAATACTATCATGAACACATAGGTAAAGTCATAGCTTGATTCATACTTCATGAAAATCTCTCTCTACTAAACACACCAATTGACTTCTAATAGTGAGAATCTATTGTGGGTCAGGTTTCAGAAAATTGTCAAAAACATACCAGACAAATATTCTAGACATTTGTATAATAGTAATAATACAAATGAACTTTTTTCCTGATTCAGGGAGGTGGAAAAAAACACATTGGTCGTCAAAATGACAACCTGATAAACTTACTGAATTACACAAAACAGGGATTTTGTTTTCCTGTATGTTTGGGGCAGAGGGGTATGGAACGTTACTGAAAAATTACTGTATCCTGTATTCTCTTTTAAAACAATATAACCATGGGCCGAGCCCGTGGCGCACTGGGGAGAGTGCGGCGCTGGGAGCGCAGTGGCGCTCCCGCCGCGGGTTCGGATCCTATATAGGGATGACCGGTGCACGCACTGGCTGAGCGCCGTGCAGCCAGCCTCAAAAAAGGACAAAAAAAAAAAACAAACAAACAATATAACCATAAGACAGCTAATGTTTTAGGATTACAAAACTAGTTTCTAAATGGCTTCCGATATAAAATTTAAACCTACTAAAATTTAATTTATTATGACAAACATTTGTGCGGCTGATTTACCCTTGTTTATGCCATGACTATAGTAAAAAAGAAAAATCTAGAAAAGTAAATGACACATAATCATATAGCACAGAAAAATTTTAAAAAGAAAAACTGCATTCACAAACCTCCCCCCACACAGGTGGCCTTTATGTATAAATGTCATCACAAGGACTGACAACTTCCTAAATGCATACTTCTAAGTTTTATTAGCAAGATTTAGAAAGAGAGAAAAAGAGAGAGAGAGAGAGGAAGAAAAGAAGGAAAGAGAACAAGCAAGGCAGTCAGTTATACACATTCCTACGACTAATGGGATGTCAAAATGTCATCTGCTATTTTATTTTCCTCATCAGAAAAACCTCTTTCCTTCCCAAAACATGCTGGCTTTGAAAGGTAAACCTCTTGATTGATGTTCAAGACCTAGAAACTCTGAAAAGAGTTGTCATTCCTAGCTTCCTAGCAAAACTAGAAACAGCTTTCTGATAATAACTATGGAAACACCAAAGCATCAATAGAAGGAAAAAAATAATTAAAACAAAATAGAAACACAATGCAATCTTCTTTACCTCTGAAATTCTGAGAAAACCTGGTCATCCATCAACACACACCTGACTGTTTTTACCACAACCCTGCTACTGTGAGAATACGGCTTTTCTTTCCCTTCCCAGTAACACTACACCAGTGCTGTGGCCCTGGCTCTGCCCATGTGGAATTAGCATGTGGCCATTATGAACCTGATGTGGGGAACTGCCATTGGACACGAGAACCCTGGGGGGTGGTTTTAGTGCTTTTTCTTACGTGAATCTCTCCTGTACTCTCCAGGCAACCATGAGGAAAGGTACTTGGTACAGGCAAACATTCCCCTTTGCGTTTTTGAAAATCTAATTAGCGCAAAAGAAAAAAAAAAAAAGATATGGAAAGGAACTAAGGACAGTTATTAGAAGTTATGGAAAAAAAAAAAAGCACACAGTGGAGAGACCCTAGCACTGAGTATTAAAAAATATGAGTTCTAATTGGAGGCTTGCCAATAATTAGGTCTGAATATCAGCAATTAATTTCTTCTTTTATAAAATGACAAGATTATAGATTAGCCCTTAAAGTTCCTTTCTGCTCTTAATATCAATTGCCTACCATGCTTACTTAACATAGATTAAACTAAAGCTAAAAAAATATCTAAAAACCTACTAGTTTCCCTTACTTGTCTGAATATGGCTTGAGCCTGCTGCATAAGAGGGAAGAAGAATAAGTAAAATGTTGCAAAAAGAATGTATTAAGCATGTAGTGCTGGTAATCACTGTGTTTTCATGCCAAGGAAATCTAATTTTACAGCTGAGTTCTATACAGCTGTGCAAGAAAGACTCTTGCCATGGCTTGCCACTTGAATGAAAGGAGGAGTGGTGATAATTGTTCATGCAGAAAAACCTCTTGAGACATGAGCAGTACCTGGAGGTATGTGCCCAGCTGGTTGGTTGAGGCACAAATAGTCTGGAATTTGCCTTCTTGTCTGATATGTGTTCATTAGTGAAGTAAAATCACAGTAGTCTGAAAAAGTTCTTAACCTTAAAAACATTCTTGCTTTTTGCATCCAATTATAAGCATAGGAGGTTTTAGTTGGGAACATTTAAATCCACAGGGAAATCCTGTGAAATGGAATTTTTTGGATTAAAAATAACAATCCAGATTAGAATAAATAATGAAAAATGGTTTAAGCAACAAGTCAAAAAAGAACTGTTCACTGTGCCCTCGAGAGTGAGGAGGGGATGCCACGTCTTCTGACAAACAGGCCCTGCCTTCTTTTAATTTGGCTTTGCACGATTTTAAATTTGGCAAAGCATAGTCATGTCATGTCTGAACTCAAAGAAGGCACTATTTTCTGGAGGGAAAAAAATCTACATATAAGAATTATAGGTAAAAACTCCAGTAATTTGAGGCTGCTTCCGTACTCCTCATTAATATACAAGAGGTTGCTTCCACGGCACCCCAACATACACCAAATTTTTATAGAAACGTCAAAGCTGAAGGGAAAAAAATTACCTCACTATATATACACACAATCTCTTGACCTCAGATCCACATCCTCACATAAAAAACAGCTGAGTTCTGCAAATATTAACTAAAAGGGGAAGGGGGCTTTATCTACAAATAAAGTTTACCAACCAAAGGTTCATTTACTTTGTTCGTTGTTTCTAAATGGTGTTTAAATAAGTTTGCAGACATAATTAGACATTTCTATTAGAACACCTAGATTCCAGGTACACTCATATCGTAATAAATCTCACACCCCTCACTGACATCCCAGGGATAACAGTCTAGCATGTACAAGGAAACATTCCAAAGCTATGAGCCCTATCCTTACACATACCCAAGATACCTGCCGCATACTTTTTCCAAGGATGAGAATAACCGAAAATATGTATTTTCAGTGAAATTTGGAATTGTATGTATATTTCTTTATATCTTTTTCTATAGGACAGTGAGGGAAAAGTCTAGAGAACTGTAGTCCAAGAGTGGAAAAGGTCACTTCTAAAGCCCCCTCCAGTCTAATTCCAAGCTGCACAAGGAGACAGAAAGAGATGGGAAGTCAGAAGACATGCTCTGCGTCCCAGCACCAGAAGCTCACTCCTTACACAGCCCTCAGGCACTACCACCTGCCAGGTACCTCCACAGCACTTTGACAGGTCCCACTGCTTTTCAGGATTGTGGCTTGAGGTGTTCCTACATAAGCTTTCTGTGTCTCCACTTCTTTATCAGTAATATGGGTTGATATGGGAGCTTAAACATATGACTTCTAGATTTTCCCTTTAATAAAATCCAAAATGTGTTTTTACAGATTATGAATTAAATGTACATTTGTACATCAACCTGGATACCTAACAGCCATGCATAATACTTTTTAACAGGGAAAAAATGTTGCAAGAACCAAACAACTGATTGTTTTCTGGAAAGGCCTAGAGAAGAACTCTGAAACAGCTACTTCAGTCTGCTGGGGCAAAGGCACTGTCTGAGGCACCGGCGGACTAATTCTTGTCTAGCCTTCACTTTCACATGAAGCAGCTGGCACTCCCCTTTTATAGATGTAGCAACTAAGGCTAAAGAAGTAATTTGCCCAAGAAGACTCAGAAAGCCATGGTAAGAAGTCAATGCTCTCTTAACAAGCTGATTATAACATGTAACAATCTGACAAGGAAACACAGTGGAAGAGCTAATGAAAAATTCATAGGTTAGTTTTTAAAGACTGGACAAAACAAGCACATTATACAATTTTGTGAAAACGTTTCAAAAGATAACATTCAAAGATACCCAACAAGGGTACATCTCCCTCCTAAACAGTCCTAAATTCCCCTCCACAAAGGCAACAACTCTGAATTATTGGTGTACCGTTACCAACATACAGATTTAATGATTTTTAAAGCACTTTTTAAAGTAGCTTAAGGAAAGTTAAGCAAATCCACTACATTAACATTTACCTTAAGTGGTTAAAAATTAGAGGGGGGAAAAACAGAAACTAAATTATAAACTATGAAAAATTACGTCTTCCATGGTGATTTTAATGAGACGTACCATGATTAAACACAGAAGCAAAATTACTTTACAAAGTAGGGCAGCTTACATCACTGATGAGGAGACTGCTAAAACAATCTCTTTGGTACAAAGCATTTCAAAATTCTATTATTTTTAATTAACTATTGTAAGATAAGTAGAAAGCAGGTTGGAAGACTCTCCCTTTAATTAAAAAATACTACTACTACTAATAACAATATCCCAAAAGAAGGACTTAGCTGAAACGCACCCTGTAAAATAACAAACAAAAGGACCTAAACAAAGATAATCAATCAGTGCTTTAACAAGCATTTATTGTACACCCACTTTGTGCCAAGTGTTGTACTAGAATTCTAGGACACTAGAAACATAAGCACTAAGTTAAACAGTATTAACATTTAGATGTTACGAATTTCAGTGTGTGAAAGTGCCTTGGGTTGAATATTCCCCAAAACTTAACCCCCATTATAACTGTTGAGGGCGTTGAAAGATGGGGCCTCCAAGAGGTGATTATGTTGATGGTTTAATGTGGTTCTGAGGGCTTTAAAAGGAGAGGGAATGAGGAACTCTCTTTCTCTGCCATTGCTGTAAAGCCACCACCAAAGAAGGCCCTCACCCATAAGTGTTTCCTGGACTTCCCAGCCTCCAAAACTGTAAGCAATATATTTTGTTTTCTTACAAAGTACCCAGTTCCAAGTATTTTGCTATAGGCAGCAGAAATGGACTAATACAGAAAGCACGGTGCTTGCCTATATTCTAAACAATGCCTGTGAACAATGATGACATTAATTTATACTAATATAATTTGTTAAGAAAAAGTAAGCGGGCTGCATCCATTTATTTAATGAATACTTAAAAGTGTTTAATGAACAGGTTCTACTCTGTTCATTAACAGTGAACTGTTATACTCGATTAACTAAAAACAAATCCACATTGAACACTTCGAACCAAACACCACAAAAGTCAACAGACCTCCCTGGTCTATGAAACCTTTCATCTGAGATAAGCCCCAATGTCTAAATTTGGTTTCCCAGCTGTGGCCTCTTTTCTAGTCTGTGAAATCTGACAAGTGTTACAGAAGGTGAATTTGTCTCCAAAACACAACCCCCACACACCTTAATCTCCATTTCTGATCAGCCAGGAGGATACTAATATTATTTCTTTAATCAGCTCATATAGAATTCAGTCATATTTATTTTACATAATCAGTTTTATTTAATCGAATAGATGTTAGAAAACAGTCAAAAGAAAAACAATCTGTTCCTTTAAACATTACTGTTTCATCCAATTTATACTTAAATGTATATTTAGGTTTTGCACATAAGTAATTTCAGATATTGGTTCAAACTTTTTTTTTTTTTTTCAAAAATGTATCTGATTCTACCCCATAAGAAAAAGTACTTAATGAGAATAGTACATAATACACTGAAAATCAGTTTATAACCACACTTTTCTATTTTTCTAAAAACAAGCTATTTCTTAAGAATCATTACATTTGATCACATTCTCATAAGCAGTTTTGTATTTCACTTAATATGACTAAACACAAAGCAAATACCAGGTATTACTGAGAGCTTAGAAGGGACTGAAACAGAGATTCACATGAAATGACAACACTTACAAAGAAACAAATTAGCAGGTGCAAAGACATAAGGGAACATCTATTTACTATTTAGATTTGTCCATTACAATAAAATTTTAACATGAAATATGTATGTAGTCATGTAATTCAGACCAATATTTTGAAAAAACAAAATGCAGAATTCTCTAGAAAAAATATTTGTTTCAAGGAAAAAAAACTTGATATATACCAAAGAGCATTAAAGAGATTTGTTTTAATTAATAAATGAGAACAATAATTGGTGCGCTTCATGGTTTACATGCAAATAGATGAATTTACGTGCTTGAGAGCACGGGGCTTGCCTATATTCTTAACACTGCCTGTGAACAATGATGACATTAATCATACTAATATAATTTGTTTTAAAAAAAAGTAAGGGGGTTATATCCATTTATTTAATGAATACTTATTTAGGCTTTACTCTGGGCAAAACACTCTCTTGTGCTCAAATTATGCAAATTCTAAACTTAAGGAGTCCATTAACAGTTTTTAAATCTTTCCAGAAAAATCCTTTTAAATTTCAGCTTTGATATAAAAGAAATGTTCTCTAATTTTAACATTTCTCCTTATGTGATGAGCACAAAAGACACAAAAACTATTTTTCAGTTAATGTTACTGGTGAACTCAGAGAAGTACGAGAATGAAAAAGCAAATAATATTTTAGGATTATTAATAGTTATGATGTCATGAACCCTGAATAAGGTTTCAGGAATGCCCAAGGGTCCCCCCAGACCATACTTGGAGAAATGGTGCTCCACAAAGCAGCTTATATGTAAAAATGTAAGAAAATTTTAAATTCACTTTCTAGTAGACAAATATTGCTATCTCTCTTTTATATTTTGTACATCTACAATTCACCTGACAGGGTCTGAACAAAGAACAAATTAACCAAAATGAAAAGGTTCAAATTCTATCATAGATCTCTTTCTCCAGGACCTTATACTATACTCTCTAAAGCACTTTTGTGAAACAAATTCATTTGGTAAATCTTGAAAGAAGTAAAAGAAGGCTGGAGGGATTTAAAAACAAACAAACAAACAAACAAACCTGGACATTGTGGGCCTGGTTCTTCCTGCTGGGACAGTCAGCAAATCAGAATACAGGGGAGGTTTGGGACTTAACACCAATAAATCCTGGCCCATTACAGGGGATTCCCGTTCAATCTCTCCCAATTCAAAGCAAATCATCAACACCAAGGAAGTAAAGACAATAGTGTATTGCCATTCCCAAGAATCTTATCTGCTCTGATCTCTGAGACCTTCGTTTTCTGCTCATTGAGCCTATTTTAAATCCTGCAATGATCTGATCTAGTATTTTCTAAGGTCACTCATTTACTTAGGTCCTTTATCAAAGAACCCAAAAGTTTTCTGAGGCATAAAGAGAATTCTTAAAATGAGAACCTCAAGCTTCAAATATAGACAGAGCAATTAGTAAGACACTGAAATTCATTTCCTAGAGCAACGAATTAGCAAAATCAAAATATGCCACAGCTAATTGATTTACATTCAGCAAACACTGTTAGATGAGAGACTTCCCTTTCATTTTTAAAAATAGATTTATCAGGCATATTAATTTTCCACTGACCACTATAAATAAATGGAACTCAAAAATATCTCTCTTTGCAAGGGCATTCTAGCTGGTCACTGTTAGCCTGACCCTGAGTGGAATGTGTATTTACATTGCCGAGAGGCGGCATTGTGTGCTGGTGGGAAACCACTTCTCACAAACCTCCCATTCAGTCCAGAGCTCCACAATAGGTACTCACACAGGAAGCAGGCCTTGCAAAGAGCACCTCTGCTGTTCCAGAGAGAACTTTCCAAGGCAGCAAAGACAGTGAACCGCTATAAATGCCACGTTCACAGGCCCTAACTGCCTACACTTCAGGGTTAACAAAGCTAGCATTGTTCACAACCATTTTTCAGTTCTTCCCAAGGTGAAAGAGAAACTATAAACAATCCCATTTCATTTTTCTAGGTAATCTTTCAGGGCTTCCCTTTGTTTAAAAAAAAATAATAATAATCACAAAGCCATGAAATTTTTTTCTCAAATACACTGAAAAATATTCCCAAGAAGCCATTGCTTTTTCAAAGCCAAATGAAAGATGTTAATATTGAACAGGCAATTTTTTAAAAAAATCAAAATTTCAAGTGCTACTTCATTATCTCCAATGAAAATTATTGTTCCTTATCTGCAAAGCAAAAAAATAATTATTTTAACTCCTCAAATAGAAAAGCATGTATTGTCAGCACCATGTTAACAACGACTTCTGAACAGGTATGTGCAAGAAATCACGACAATTGTGACCACTTACACATGCTATCAAATCAATTACCTGGTGGGTGAAAAGTGCAATTAAGAAATAGATTTTGTCAATTCAGTTCTAAACTAACCTAAAGGTTTGACCTTTCCTCCCTACTTGAGCATGTAAAGAAAAACCACTTAGTTCTTTCAAAAATGTGTTGATTAAATTCTCAATACCCAGTTTTAAACCTGCAAAAGAAGTAACAGCTGCTTCCTACAATAATATTTTAAGGCTACTAAATAATTTAATAATGGGCAAAGGGCAAACCTTCTGGCTTGTTTTTCTCATTTCTCAAATTAAAGGACTGGATTCCATGACCAAGGTGCCTGCCAGGTCTAATAATCTATCAGTCTGGGTATAGAAACAAAAAAAATGTCACAATTAACACATACATCTCAATGGTTTACCGGAAGTCTACTTAAGACAGCTGCTGTAAAATAAAAGCTATCTGCATCCATGCCGATCATAACTAATATCACTTACTAGCTCAGGAAGTTACTTTTCCAATACAGAAAAAGTAAACCAGAAATATCATGAGGAAATGCTCACAACCTTTAGTGAAATGTATAGTCAGGGCTGGCCGGTTAGCTCAGTTGGTTAGAGCATGGTGTTGTAACACCAAAAAAAAAAAAAAAAGAGGAAATGTACAGTCAGATTACACAAAGGTACTTCAAACAAAAAGTTCATGGAAAAACAACTGAAATACAATATGAATCTTTCCATGAACTTTTTGAAATATCCTTGTATATACATATACAAGTTTTTAAAAGACTGAAGCAAAACAGACCAAAATGTTAACAATGATTAATCTACGGATAACGGAATGATTAGTGAGTTATATTTTTCTCTTGTACTTATCATATTTTTAGAATATCTTACAACATGCATCTATAATTCTTATAATAATAAAACTTTCAAAAAACTGCATCATTCAACTAACTTTGCACCATGTGATTGTTAAATTTTTGTGATGAAATACTTTCAAACTACAACATAAAGATCTAAAGGATATGGGCTTATCAGAGTCTCATAGAACTAACTGCCACCATTCAACTCTGAGTGTGAGATACAACAATGGAGGAACATCTGTAGTTAAGTAATAGATTTGGTAACATTTACAAAACCAGCCCTCAGGTCATGTTTGCCAAGTAATCACTAGATTAGGCATGCTCACTAGGACCAACCTTAAAAAACAGAGGGAGGGAAAGACAGCTTTAAAAAGAGAGGAAGAGGGAGGCAGGTTCCATAACCTTACTTTTTTTAGATAACAAGTGCTCCATAAAATCTTCTTCCAATTGCCAAAATAAATCAAACTTTTGGGTGGAGAACTCTGTCACTCAAAGGAGAATCAGTAAAGATAAACCTAATAATAGAATCTGTTACATACTTGCTTAGCTGTGCTAACTATGC
Organism: Galeopterus variegatus; assembly: GCF_000696425.1. Lineage (NCBI taxonomy): Eukaryota > Metazoa > Chordata > Mammalia > Dermoptera > Cynocephalidae > Galeopterus > Galeopterus variegatus. The sequence goes on along the minus strand of NW_007726383.1, from coordinate 290,621 downwards.
TAGTCCCTAACCAGCACAAAGAACTTCAAAAGCTCTTGCTATGAAAAGTGCAGGGTGTGGTCAGAGATTTGCCTTAGAGTTGGCAGGCCTCATTCTCCAACAGGAAAAGTAACTACCCACCCTTATCTTTGTGAGTTCTCTCACCAACTGCACCCCCATCCCAAACCTTCTAAAGATATGTGTCCCGTATTTTTAATCACATATCCCCATGTATTATAATGTATAATACATGTTCATTCTAGAAATCTGAAAATATAGAAAAGCAAAAAGAAAATTTTTACTCATAATTACACCACTCAGAAATAGCCACTGTTAAAATAGTGAAATATTTCATCTCAATCTTGTTTTTTTATCCATATGAAATTTATATAGTTAGAGAGGGCTTCAACTTACACAGTACAGATCAATCTATTTTTTATTTTTGATATGACGGTTATAACTGACACTGACCAACTTTTAAAAATGAGCAAGAACTGGTTCTTAAATCACATTTTACTTGAAAGGTGCCAAAATCCTCTTCTAAAGTCCTTGACTGTGACAATAAAACGGGGATAAACCAGGAAAAACAAATGATACAAAAGCTTTGCTCAATGTGCACTCAGAGGCATTTCTTCTATATGATATTAGGTTACAAAGACATAATACTGTTAGGTTGTGTACACATTTTAAATAGAATTTTGAAGAATGAGCTCTATGAATTAAGATGCAATTCTTTGTTTCTGTGTTTACATGAATGCAAATTTCTAAAAAAGCAATCTGAGCACTACAGGATGTTTTATGTTACGTGTTCTTAGCAGCTCCTTCACAACTATAAACCTATGCTACCCTCTAAGCAGAATGTATATACCAACAACCGAGTTCAATGGCACTCTGCCCCAAAACAATTAACCCTGAGCATCTAGATGTATTGTTGACAGCAAAATTAAAATTAACAGAGAACCAACTGTTTCATCCATGCAAAGAAAGACTATGCAGCCAATTTTCAATGCTGTACAAATCAATTTGCTAATACAGGTAGATGTTCACAACACTATAAACACTGTTTATAGCAGAAATAACAAGTTACCAAAAAGAAAGCATACGCTGTGATCCTATTTGTGCAAAACTAAGTGTATGTTTATTGTTCACACAGAAAAGAGTCTAGAAGAATATACACCAAGATGTTCCCACAGTGGTGAGGTTGGTAAGATGAAGAATTTTTTCTTTTATCACTACTTTCTGATGTTTTTAAATGCCGCTTTGTTCGGAGGGGGAAAAAGTATATGGAACAAAGAGCACTTAAGGACAATCTCATCTATCTGTCAAATAATCTAATGGAAAGATGAGAAACGGATAATGGATATCTCGTCAAGGACAATCTTATTAGATAAAACACACATTCTATGACTTCCTGATATGGGCCACTGGCTGTGACAGCACCACGTTCTATGCTGTGAAAGAGCTCACTGGTGTGGTGAGGTTTTACCCTTCACTCTAAGCAGAGCTGGGCCAACAGGCAGTGAGTGATGGTAGGGACGGTGAACCTCCTAGAAGCTATTTTGTTTCAAGACACATTGTAGAATCCTAAATCTAAAAAAGAACCTTGAAAAGTTCAGTTTTGACTCAGGCTTGTACTATGTCTAAACATCACTAGTAGACCAGAGGCTTCAAAATATCATAACCGGACTTTTTTATTATACTATATCTTTCAGTTAGTTATCCCCGGATTTCCTCTCTTAAATAGGCAGTAAAAATACTTTTATTTGGAATAACAGGATGATAGGAAAAGATAAGGTCAGAATTAGAACTGTGTCTGAGTCATGAAAAATATACATTGCTGAATATTTTTAAATCGCCATTATTGAATGGAGTCTTCCTTTGATAAAGTCTGTTAACTCTGACTCTTCCTTTCCAAAAGCACCAGCAGCAACAGCAACACTGTAGTTCAGGAACTAATCACATCTGTTCTAGATTCTGGAAAAGTCTGCAACCAATTTATCCTGTCTACTGTTTACCTATCAGCTCCCTTTGGTCCATTCTACCCTGCACATGCAGACCATGTAATTCATTTCTGGAACATCACTTCCGCTAAGCCACTCCACACTTACACACCAGTGATTCTTCAAGCAGAGGTCAGAGAAGCACCCGTGAGAGACATGGAATGAGGAATTTCATGCTGTGAGGGGAGTAGTTCTACAACACTAAGTGTTCAGGTTAGTGTTTCTCCAGGTCAACAACCAAATCAATGGGGGTGCTTGTTTAAAAATGTAGATTCCTCACAAATGTTCATAGACCCATTACTCATAACAGCCAAAAAAAAAAAAGTAGAAACAACCCAAATATCTGTCAACTGAAGAATGAATACATAAAATGTGGTCTATCCACACAGTGGAATATTATTTAGCAATAAAAAGGAATGAAGTGTAGATATAGGTTACAACATAAATGAACCTTGAAAATATTACATGAAGTGAAAAAAGCCAGTCACAAAAGGCCATATATTGTATGATTCTCTTTATATGATACATCTGGAATAGGCAAATTTTTTAGAGATAGAAAGCAGATTGGTAGTTGCTTGGAGTTGGGCGTGAAGATGGGAAGTGACTGCCAATGGGTACAAGGTTTCTTTTAGAAGGGACGAAAATACTCTAAAATTTGATAGTTGTGATGGCTGCACAACCCTGTGAATATGCTAAAAATATTTAATTTTACACCTTAAGTGAATGAACAGTATGGTTTGTGAATTATATCTAAGAAAGCTCTTTAAAAACGCTGATTCCCCAATTCCACCTTAGGTCTACTAAATCGGAGTCTCTGGAGAGAGGCCTGGATATCTTCCCTTTGAACAAGAAGGGCAGGTGATGTGCATTTTCTCCAAGTACTCAGGAAGATTCTTTAGTACTCTAAAGTTAACATGGCCTTAGATCTTTCCCAACACTAAGAGGCTATGTGTTATAGTCTGTCCTTCTAAATCATTTTTCCAGCCAAAGAGATCCTCCATAGTCAACTTCCCTATATAAATGTATTTCCCACTCTGCCCACACTACCCTCCATTCTGACCAGTGCTGACTCCAGGAAGCATACAGACTGCTGAGCTTCTTCTCTCCTTACTTTCGCCCCCTCTCTCCCAGAACATCTACCATTCTGTTCGGGCCTGACTTGCTGCTTAAAGCTACTTCAAGATTACTGCAGTTCACAATCACCTCTATGAAGAACCCTTTGGGCCTTCCTACCCTCAAGTGTGCAGTGAGGGTAATGGACTGGGTACCTACTAGACTTTCTTCCATCCCTCATATTTTGAGCCTCTCTGAGAGAGACTCAGGAGAGACTCGACTTTAGACAAGAAGACTTTCCTCCATTCAATCCACTTACTATGGGCCGGCCCGCATCCATATAATGTGCCTTGTGTAATTTTCTCCTCTGCTTAGTGTGAAGAAGTTAACTAACTTAATTAAGGATTTTTTTTTAAGAAAATTAAAAAAAAAAATTTTTTTTTTAATTAGACCTGTTAAAAGGTCCTCAGGATACTAGCATAGGGTCTGACATATGGTCCACTTACTACATCCATATAATGTGCCTTGTGTAATTTTCTCCTCTGCTTAGTGTGAAGAAGTTAACTAACTTAATTAAGGATTTATTTTTAAGAAAATTTTAAAAAAAATTTTTTTTTAATTAGACCTGTTAAAAGGTCCTCAGGATACTAGCATAGGGTCTGACATATGGCAGGTGCTCAATCACTGCTGAACACCTTAACTGATACTTAAGTCAATCCTTCACTATGAATCTATTCACAGACCTCTAAATTTGGTGAGGTGTCTATACAGATCTTCTGTGTGGGGAGACCTGTCATTCTGTACTGCTCTGTTTAACATATGAGGTTTGCCATTCTTCTCTTCCAAGATGACAAGACTAGTCCCTAGCAAATGACTTTGTAATGTATGTTGTTTTTTCTATCAGTAATAATGGCTTTATGACAGCATTTGAGAGAAAACTTGTCAAGGTTAAAGGTGTCATCCATGGTCATGACATGAGCAAAGATAACTGGCTCACCTTATGACCAAATCTGCAACCTTCTTCACTGAGGCAATCTAAAGCCATTTGTTATAGCACCCCCCAACCACCCCCCTCCCTGCCCCAACACACAAAGTCAGTAAAAAGCCAGGACGCTCCAGGTAATATTACTGGAAGCTACACAATTCTGAAATTGCTCTTCAGTGACTACTCTTGTCATGATGAATAAATACAAATTCCACATGAAAATGTGTATTAAGAGGTATTTCCTACTAACAAAAACCAACTTTTTGAAGAAACTAATAATTTTTATCCTATTTTATGGATACAAATACGCACTCATATTTCCAGCAACTGTAGTGACAAAGTTACCTCATAAAGCTAAAATTAATATGCTCCAAAATAAATATACATAAAAGTGCATACACATACATGTATGAATATACATACACACACATGCTCTTTAGAATACTAGGAAATTACAGAGTGCTTGATACAATGTCCATTATTAAATCTACAAAAAATCTGACTTCTGTAATTTCTAATATTTTTTTCAGATGTCTGCAAATTAAGGGAAAATATCTACCTATTCTTCAAAGTGTACTGCCTCTTTTCATGTTTTAAAGCTACATACAGTAAAACCTCGGTAATTCAAATTAATTGAAGACTCATCTAAATGTATGAAAAGAAGCACCTGTAACAACAAATTTAAATGCAGCTAAAATTTGACAGCACTGCCAAATGGAAATCCTACCCACTACACTTCACAGATAAGACATACTTGTACCTATAACAATTGCGACTTTAAAAATATTCTCCCAGAACAGTTTTATTATATTCTACTCCCTCTCCCCACTTTCCCAACTCCAGACTTATTTTGCTAAATAATTTCCCAGACTCTTCATAGGCAATGAACAGATTACTGGGGTGAAAATTAGATTGGTTATACCACCTTCAATATCCTGATCAATCAAGATAAAGAATGATTTAGTTTTGTGATCTGGACCCTAAGTAAGGATATCATTTCAGTTCATTTTCATAACCCCATCTTGCTACATGAGCAAGTAAAGTGATAAAGAATACTGCACTGGAGAATCAGAAAACGAGGGTCACTCTGATTCCACCAAAAACTATTTCTGCGTTCCTAAACACAAATCCTTCTTCGGCTCCCTAACATGCTGTTTGGTGATGGTCCTACATTTTCTTTCACATGTCTGCTACGATCAGCTCAGTGCCTGCCTGGAGAGCAGTGTTGAAAAAGATTCACTGCCCCAGTTCAGTAATAATTAGAGATGGCTGCCACGGTCGTGAAATATTAAAGAGCAAGGAAACCCACATCATGTATTCGCCATCCACTGGTCATAGAAAAGCACCAGGAACCCTCCTCCTCATTCATTCTCTGAGTCAATCAAGAACAGCAACCAATCAAGAACAGCAGAAAAGAGGTGGCACATTTGATTCTGAACAAGTTGTAAAGACAAAGTCCTTGGCCTTGATTGTAATTCATTCAACATTTCAAAGACAATACTGATGTCTGAGAATTCAAATTGACTAATTTAAAAAAATTGGAAGCAGCGTCTAATAATTAAGATACTAGGATTAAGTATGCCTACTTAAGCATTTCAAAGACAATACTGATGTCTGAGAATTCAAATTGACTATTTTAAAAAAATTGGAAGCAGCGTCTAATAATTAAGATACTAGGATTAAGTATGCCTACTTAACTCATTTAACAGACATCACATCTGACAGATATCATACCCACAAGAATGATATAAATGAATAATATATGCTGAAATCATGTTTGTCATTTTTACGACTGAAGTCATAAAAAGTTGAGACCTGGGAATTCATTCCCTCAGTTGTTCAAACATTTACTGGGTATCTCTTACGGCTGGCACTGTGTGGATCTTGGAAATCTAGTTTTGCACTTATGGCTAACTTAGTAATTGACCTAAGATTTCAACAGACCTTTAAATATGAATTGAGAGTGAGATTTTCAAACCTCCAAGTCCTTGACCTTTACAAGACAGCCCTATTTCAATCTTCTTTTAAATGTCTCAAGATCCTTCTGAAGACACTATTCTTCTTATTAGTGGATCCTTCTTAAGATCCACTATTAAAATAGTGCTACAATTGAAATTATGACTTAAAATCTTCATACTACTTAATAATCCTCCAAACCTCTGCAGACAGCTGTGCCACATCGCATCCTGTTTCCAACATTCACTAAGGAAATTTCCGAACCCCTAATAAATTTTTACTGACTTTTTTCCAGGGTTTAAGAAAATCTTGTGGTAAAACATCTTGCCTCAATCTTATATTGTACTCCTATCACATACATTCTAAAAGATGTTTTCATACATTCTTCCTTCAAAAATTTAATTCAGAAACAAGAATTACAGAAAGAAATAATTTGTTCTGAACTAATTTTTACTTTGCAAAGTATTAATTGCTTACCATGAGTTTAAAAAGCACATAGAACATTGAAATAAATCCTATTTATTCAAAGCTAATTCTGTGAAATTCGACACCATGACAAGTAAGTTTTCTCTCAGTGCCTTTTCTATCCCATGAGAAAGCTAATTTCCCTATCACTTAAAAACAGAACCCTGAATATTATTTGGTCTAAATTTCAAGGTCTTACAGTTGTTTAAGTAAAACATTACTATTTTTATACTTCCTGTACAAACTAATCGTTTTAAGTATCACACCTTTCACAGGAGAATACTATCAACATAAATAAGATCATACGCTCACAATAGCTGCCTTTTGTAGAATTTATTTAAAAGTGGTTTTTAAATGATCATTTACATTTCAAGATATACTCATGAAGATACAGGTTTGTATAATCTAGTGTATGGAAATTATATTTCAATTTTTTAAATATTTCACAAGGAATTCTACACTAAACATACTGCCTAAAATCTACATGATACCGAGTACAGAGGACCTCGGTGGTAATCTGGGGATGTGTTTAAGTTTTATTGCATATTCCAGCTGTGTGACTTGGTTTTCTCAGAGCCTACTTTTATCTGCAACATGAGGTGGCTGGACTAAACTATCTACAAATCCCCTCCTAATATGAAATTCTGTGATTCTAATGTAGCAGTTTTGCTAATTTGGGATAAGAGTCATAAAGGCAGGCCTGGTTATAAGAAATTTTCCCTAGAGAGTACCTTGTTTAGCCACATATCTCTAAAGAAAAATTACAATAGCTGTGCAGCACTCATCCAGGTCACACCTTGGATGATAAGCATTTGTAGGCTGCTCGCTTTTCCAAGAACAAGATGTGGCAAGCAATTTCCTGGTTCTAAGCTTCTCATTACTTACTGTGAAAAAATGAATGGCTGACACGCTGAATGGTAAAAGCTTCGAGATTCAGAGCCAGAGGTATATACCACGCTATCATATCTTGCTAACCTGGACTGCATTCTCCTGCAGATCTCTATTTAGAGATCTTCAATTATTTAGAGATCAAAGGCTAAGGCTCTCCAATTCTCCAGCAGCCTTCATGTGGTACAAGAAGATCACAAATGGAGAGTTCTTATAGCCCCTGGCAAATACCTAAGGTTACAATTCATATTTTCACATCAGCATCAATTTTCCACCATAAGGATTTGATTTCCCTTCTAGTATGTGTAATTTTAAAAATGCAACTTCAGCATTTAAAATTTGCAATGAAAATTTTTTTAAAATGTCTTTTAAGAATCAGAAGCACCTCTGAGTTTACCTCTATCCCTTATTTTTCAGAGGTCACACCACTGATTAATGGCAAAGATATCCATCCTGCTTCAAATCACTTCAAATTTTTGAATGTATTTTCCACCTAAGTTTGTAAAGGAAACCACACACGTACTCACTCACTCTTACTTATCAAATTCCAAAATGTTAATTATCCCACTGTGTTTCTCCATTACATCAGCTTCTACGTGTAAAGTCCCAAATCTGACAAGTGCTAAGGCTCACAAAGAAAACAAGTAGTATCTATGTGAACAACAGCAAGACTCCAAAAGATCAACAGCAGAAGGAAAAGATGGCAACAACTAAGATGGTAGTTATGCAGCTTAACTATAAGTTCATTACCTAAAAATAGGAAATCAACTCCTTTCAACACAATTATCCTCTCCACTCTGTCTGGATTCTACTCTGTGTTATCGGTCTTACATCCCTGGAAGTGGTATGGAAGAAATGTAATTGTAAACCCAGGCAAAAGTAAGGAAAAGACATAAACCAATACAGACATAGGAACCCACTACATGTGGTATCTTTGTATTTTTCTGAGTCCATCCAGGTGAGAATTCCCAAAATATGTGCCATGGGACAGCATTCTGCTACATGGTAATATGTCTTATGTGAAAAACAGATTCTGCTATCAAGTAAGCTTGAGAAACTATGGGTTGAACAGTTAGAGATCCTTTAATGTTGGACTTCAAAGAACTAATATTCATTGAGAATATTCCCAAGGTTGGAACTTTTGAACCTACAAGGGGTAGTAGTGTTCAGCAGAGTGTGCTCTTTGAGTAACACTGATCTAACAACTTAATTATTTTCAACTCTCCTGATGAAATTATGTGAAATCTCAATTTTATAGCAATTATATGATGATATGAAATGTTATTAGCATTTCCTGTACATAGTTCCTTCAAAGAAGAACTTAGCCCAATTTCTAGAGTCAAACAAAATCAGATCCACTAGTTAACCCCATAATCAAATAAGCAATTCATGAGTCTAAAGAACTTACTGCACAATCTTATTCATCCCCATACTATCAAAATATGTCACATTTCCACATTAAACATGAAACATTGAAATTGCCTAGTTATTCCAATCTACCCTAGGAATTATACGCCATTTGTTCTTTATATTAAAAGGGATCCAGAGCTTAATTTAAGTCTTTAAGGCAACAATGAATGTAAAACATTCATTTTTCCTGGATGAAGTATCCCTTTCTCCAAGCAATAGAAAATGTTTCCTAAATCTTTTGCATTTTCTGCCACTATTGCAAATAGAAAAATAAAATCTCTCTAGGATAGAGAACATACACCTTCAGGGCCCCTCTAATGCTGTATCTGAGCAACAAGCTATATGGCCAAGCACTTTTAACATCTGAATTATGCGTTAATAGTTCAACAAAGGAAGCACTTTTCCCCAGACTCACACCACTTCCACAGTCAAAGCACTGAGGTTAATTCCTTTATGTTGCTAGATCTTCCCTTTTGCATACCATTGACAATCATAACTACAATCATAAGAAGTCTAGACTTAAAAGAGGCAGAGGTCTTAGATAATCATCACATCAAGGGGCTGCAATGTTTAAATACCTGCAAGGGCCAAGGAGGCAATGTCAATGAGTGAAGTGGTCTACCTTTCCTCCCCCACCCCCTTTTGGAAAACATTGCTATGGAGAAATATTTCCTTGCATTTAAAAATTTTTAAATTACAGTATGTACATGATGGCAAAAAACAACTGACACTCAACTTCAGTATCAAGGCGTCAACAGAGAACATGGGACTGTGGCAAACTGGAGAGCAAATGCCAGAAAACCGTAAACTCAGGACTGACACTACCATACAGGAATGCCGGCCAAGTGGCCAGATCTCCCAGTTTTTCAAGAGAAACCAGAGACCTTGTTTTATGTGAAATCCCTCAATTCTTAAATATTGCTTCCAAAGTTTTAAAAACATTGTAAAAGCCAAAAACAAAAATAAAAGCTGCAGGCTACATCCTGTGTAACCCGTTTACAAATTCAATCTCATCGAATCAAATGAGGCAATGTCATCCATAGATGTCCACCTGCCGAAAGCTGGAATCATTATCTAAGAGCCAGGTCTCATCTCCTTGTAGCACTATGTATATACCACAGGTTGACTCATTTAATCACCAAATTTAGTACGGAGCACCTACTATAGGCTAGATGCTGTTCCAGACATTGAAAATGCACACCAGTGTACAAGAGAGGAAAAAGGACAAAAATCCCTGTTTTCATGGAGCTTACATTCTGATAGTAAAAAGAAACATACAATGAACATAACAAATAAGCAAATTATGTAGTATGCAATAAAGTGATACATACTATTAAAAAAAAGAAACAGGCAGAGTAAATAAAATCAGGAGTATTACATTCTTAGTCTCATATCTAGATAGTAAAAAGAAACATACAATGAACATAACAAATAAGCAAATTATGTAGTATGCAATAAAGTGATACATACTATTAAAAAAAAAGAAACAGGCAGAGTAAATAAAATCAGGAGTATTACATTCTTAGTCTCATATCTAAAGGAAAGTTTTCTTTGGTGCCAAAATCTTTTCTAAGAAGATAAGAAGTCTGACATGACTAACAAACAACATAAGTGAGCAAATTATGCCTCAGTTTCCTCATCCATAAAATAAAGATATTGTTATCTGACCTACTTAACCCCACTATTGTTGAAGTCAACCATTAGCTACATTTGAGAGAAGTGAACATATTATAATAGTACCATTTTAGTAGAATCATAACAATGCCTCATAAATCTTTCAGAATACTTCTTCAGTATCCCAAGCACTTATTAGACCTGACCCTTTAGAAGCAACAAGTAGCCATTAAAATCATTAATCCTCTCCATTCTAATCCTGACTGATCCAAAAGCCATAGAACTGTGGCAACCACTATGAACTCTAACTGGAGGAAGAGCATGGTGGCAAGGAGAAGCTTTTGCTTTCTTTTTTATACCTGAAAGAAAAAAAAAATTTTTTAAACAAAGAATATGAGTAACTTTTGTAATTAAAAAAGAAAAAAAAAACAAGGCACAATGCCGTAAGAAAGAGCTAAACTAAACCTATGCCTGGGTCCACATGGCTATTATTTTATCTCACAAAAAAGATACACAGATTTAACAGCATAGAAACAACATTTATAATCCCAGATTTTTTTTGGGGGGGGGGCGGTATCTGTTAATTTTTTAGTGTGATCTGACTATATCCTAAAGTCATGGTAGTAAAACGTCAATTTACAGAAGAAATCAAATTAGGTCTTCATATTTTCCTCCCATTTTCATTCTCTTGATTATTTAGCACATACCATTTTCTATCATGAATATGCTTCCTAACCTGATGTCTTTTACTCTGTGAAATTGCTAGAAATACATTTTACTTAATCTTTTTTTTTATAGCACATAAATGGACAGAAATTAGAGGACATTACTATTGTGAGGCACACACACCCCCACCACCCCCTTCCTTAGGTCTCTCATGCTCCTACATGTCCTATCAAGTATGCTAAAAATGCAAGGCCCTGATCATCTTGTATCAGGGCTGTTTCTCAGAGTTATGTTTGCAGTAAACAACAATGTCTCCCCTTGGAACAAAGAGCAAGTTCACTTCCTGCATGCTATAAAAGCAGTGGATTCCCCAAGCTTAGTAGTGTTCCTCTGCAGCAACACAAATCCACTGCGAGCACAGCTCCATCTGAATGCTTCATATCACCCCTAAGGGACTTGGGGGCAAGGAGGAACCAATACAAGCATGCTGATGCTTATGCTATTTGGTATGCCAGGAGCAATAAAGTCCTTTTTCTGTTGTGCAGGAGTCCCTTATCTTCTGTCAGCTTTCATGAAACAGTTAACAGGCTAACTACCAGCTTTTAAGTAAGGTGGAATCAAACCTCAGGCTCAACAACAACATCAAATCAAGTTAAAGAATCACATATTTATTAAAAGATATCGTTCTTCGTAAGCTTACATATAATATTTGCAAACCTTCTACCCCTAATAGCATGCCTGATTTCTGCTGTACTTTATGACTAAAGCACACAAACTATAATGAAATATCTCACTCCATATTACGTTTCAGAAATAGTTAGTAAACTTCAATAGAATCTAGTTGTCACAAATTCATGACCTCTTACTTCTAATTGAGTAACGTAAGCTTACATATAATATTTGCAAACCTTCTACCCCTAATAGCATGCCTGATTTCTGCTGTACTTTATGACTAAAGCACACAAATATATACACAAACTATAATGAAATATCTCACTCCATATTACGTTTCAGAAATAGTAAACTTCAATAGAATCTAGTTGTCACAAATTCATGACCTCTTACTTCTAATTGAGTAACTAGAGAGCTACATCTGAATACAAAATTGTCGTTTCCAATCAAGTCTTCCACCTTCTCTCCCTCGGCAGACCATTTCAGAAGAAAGCAGAGGAAGTTCTAGACAAAGAGTCCTAAAAGTCCAGATTAAGTCAAACTTCTCTGGGCCTGAATCTTGTTTACCCATAAAGCAAGAAGGCCAGAGAAGAGGGACTCATTTCTTTTTCCAGTTATAAGTCTGATGATTCTATGTTCAGCCTATACATGGGTGGAACATTCTTTGCTGCTTTGTTCAGTGCTGGAGTGGTTTATGAAGTGTGGTCCTGCTGAAAGACTGGAGAATGAACTAGATGTCCTCTCAGGATGCCTCCAGGCCCTATAATCCCATGATGTGCTCATAATGGAATTTGGCTGTCCTTATAATTAGAAATGTAGCTTACTGGTCACACATCTGGATCAGATAAATCAGCACAAATAGCATTTCACCAGAAGCAGAAATGCCAAGCATTCAACAGCTGTGCTGTTACATCAGCCCTGCAAATAAGGAATACTATTTATCCATAGAAAGTAAATGACTAGGGTAGGTAGGAATAAAGCTGAGTTTATTCAAATTGTTTTGGGGTGGAAGATATATTCATAAAAGGAATAATATATATATAGGTCAGATTACCATATTAATTTACAAAACTGGTACAGAAAAGAATTCCCATACATAAAAGACCTCAAATGCCAAAACACTATTTCTTTACTTCCTGCAGTCTTAGTTAATGAAGAGTTTCTTATTATTGAACTCTTGTAAATCTAATAGGCTCCCCTGACTTGCATCTCAACATATCACGTGGAACTGTGAACCTAAATCCACAATTAAGTATTATCAAAGTGTCAAATGTACTCTGGGGATATTCACATCCATACAAAATAAATGTGTTTCAAGTTAACAATTAATTTCATTCAGCCGCAGTGCTAGATAATATGAAACAAGAGGAAATTACTTTCCTAAAAAGAAATAAAAGCTCTTCCTAGCCAATTAGGTAAGCATTAACTACCTTACACTTTGAAGAAAGTTTCTTAAACCCAAAAACTTAATGCGCTAATCTAATAGCTCTGCAGAGTAACTGACAAAAGATGTGACTAATGACAAATGGATATGAATATGAAGTCTGTCACCGATTACTACCCTTACCAACACAGCCACTCAGTCTTTTAATTTACAATACTATTCACAATTTTATTTTCCACATTCAAAAATATATTCAGCATATTACAGATTTAAGGAGTAAGAAAATAACTTTTATATCAAGTCAATGCCCTACTCTGAAATGTATGTATGGAATAAGATCATAGATTTTAACTTATAAAATGTAAGACTCAAAACAGAGTCCCTTTAGATACATAGCACAAATACGGAAAATCGTAATTTTAGCATAACTGCCTGCCTAGAGTTGAATGTCCCCCCAAAGCTTAATTCCCACTGTTACCATTATGATAATTATTCCTATTATGATCATTGAAAGGTGGGGCCTTGAAGAGGTGATTGGATTGTAGGAGTAAGCTGTAGTGAACGGATTAGTAATGGTAAGTCAGGGGCGTGGTTGTGAGGGCTTTAAAGGAAGAACACATGAGAGGTTAGACCCTCTCTGCTCTGCCATTTTTGCCATGTGAGACCCTCTACTTTACTGCCAAGGAAGACTCTCACCAGATGTGTTCTCTGGACTTTGGACTTCCCAGCCTCTGAAACAGTAGGCAATAAATTTCATTTTCTTTACAAATTATCTAGTTCCATGTATTTTGTTATAAGCAACAGACACAGACTAGTACACTGCTCTTACCTCAAAATTCCAGACTCCTGTCCATAATTTTTGTGCTATATTAAGAAAAAACAAAGAACAAGGATCAGAGAGCTAATGAGGCAAAAGAAATACCACAGAAACTGGAGTTCTGAGTAATGGAGAAAACAGTGATGATTAGAGAGGTAAAGTAAGACAAAAGCAAATTTCTGTGGTTGCTAAATGGTAGGTAGAATCCAAAAGGTAATCTAACTCTAATTTCAAATAACTGTTAGTAACCGTCAATGTCTTTGAATCAATCCCGAAAGGAGCACAGGGATTTAAAAAAGTGAACTGGACAGATGAATCCTAGGAAAAACAGAGTTAATAAACCACAACTTTCAATCTTTACATATGATTTTTAAAATAAAACAGACTAAAATGGCATCTTGATGGTCAGTTAATTAATTTTCAGAAGAGTATTAATTAACTATTTCCAAACACCAGGGAACAACTTAAGCACCTGAAATTCTTAACTGATATGAATTCCTAAGTAGGTTACTGATAGGACAATGAGTTAGGCCCTTCAAAGACTAACAGGTGCCCTTAATAAACAAACAGGAGATTCAGTCTAACCTCCCTCCCTGGGGCCTAGCAGGTTTTTACTACGTAAACCTCAACTCTGAACCCACGATAGGCATATTATGTGCCATCCAATTACAGGTGAGTGCTGGGACTCCTGGCTTTATCCCAAAGTGAAACACCAGATAAGCAACTTCCCCTCCTTCAAGGGTACTGCCACAATTCTAGGATTCAAAAGGAAGCCTTCAACCTGAAGGATGAGAACTCCTAAGATATGGTAATAGCTAAACCACATTCAACTTCAAGAGTCAATTCTTGATATATCCAATCTCCTTCCAAAGCTCTGGATGCAATGCAATTAGTGAAACTGGGTAGTGCACCTTTTTTTTTCCCCCCATAATTCTTCCAGGTAACAGAATGTCATTAGCAACTAGGCCTAAGAGTGAAGTATGAACATCTTATAAGATAAACCTTACCTCTCTGTTTTGAGTTTCTCAATAGCCCTGTTTTCTTGATTTGGGCATTTAAACCAATACCTAATTCAGATTTTTAAAAAACAATAACTGGCCTCTTTAATCAATCTTTTTCTCTTTCTCCACCCTATATGTACTATTTTAGTCATTCTTTTGTTTTAGGACCCTATATGTGGTTTTAGATTTGAAATCAAGTCTTTGGAATTTGCACAGCCACGTAGACCGGACTTCAGTTACCAAGGCTGCCAAATCAAGAGCTAGGCCAGCAGTGCAAAAATCTACTATCTTTATTAAAAGAAATAGATTTTCTGCCTCCATGCTCTTCATTTCCAGGAACAATACTTCTCTTATGACAAGCAGAGACTCACAAAACAAGGAGGAGCACTTATCAGAAACCAGCCTTGCTCCCTCTCCACACCCAGCACCTCACTTTTAAAAAATGTTCCAGATCCTGTCTTTTTTTTTTAACTTTTTTATTAAAAATTGAATTTCATCATCTTAAAGAACACTAGCAATTTCCCAGATTACAGCTACCTATGAATTACTTAATCTCCACAAATTTCAGAGTATAAAAAATTGACTGCTAAAGTAAGACCTTAACAGCCAACACCAGAATAATCCCAAGATAACTCTGCCTTGGTGGTAAAAATGTCCTGACTGCCAAATTTGTTTCCAATTATCTGAAGACTTTTGTGTTAGCATCTGTCCAATTTACTTGCTAGTTTGTTCTTTCTGGTCTCTCCTATTAACCTAGCAGGAGCACTTGGGCTTGTAGCTCTGAATGCAGAATCCCACCAAGGGCAAACTCTAACTTTGGAGGAAGGCAGAGACCCGTTCTGGATCTAAACAAGACTCAATACAGATTTATTCTTTTTCTCCAACCTACAAAAGATGGAAAATACTGCGCCCTCATCTCAGATTCTAACTGTATAGTTTAACAGGGTAACTGTTACATTATTTGTAAGAAAACATGAATTCATATTTGTAATGTATCTTCCTAATTCTGAGGAGATGCTGATCTACTTACAATCTAAAGCCAGACACAAAATGGGACAACTGACACTGACATTATTTAAATGTCAGTTTCTACCAAGGCCCTGCAACACACATAATTGCTACAGGATGTGAGTACATCATTATTGCAAAGGTTGCTAAAATACCTACATCAGAGATTAGACAAAAAAAAAAAAAAAAAGAGGTCAGTGTGTTCCTTATCTCCTATGTCAAAGTATCAGTAGACAGTCAAGTAAACACATTCCCATGGCCATCATGTGGCTGTCATCACCAGGAGAACTTGCTTTAGAAGTCTGCTTTGGGCAGAAACTTCCAGAACTTTTATCTGAATTGCACCCCTCCCCCCTTTAGCACCACCTCTCACTCCTCAAACCAGTGAGAACAAGAAAGACTCCTGAGTGGCAGCAGGCAGAAAACCATCTAAGTCAAAAGTATTTAGTGCAGATTGCCCTCAACCAAGGCACCAGTGTTTTCATGTACAGCAATCTAAATGTTTCAGTATATTTAAATATTTGCTTCAATCAGCCTACTGATCATTTCAAAGAAGCCAGAACAAAAAGACAAGGTAGACTTTTTCACAAGCTGAAATTTACTATTTCCAAAAAAACCAAGAATGAGTACAAGTAAGTCCTCTGTATCCATGGGTTCTGTATCCACGGGCTCTGTATTGGGATTCAACTGAGCGAGGGTTGAAAATATTTGGGGGGAAAAGAATTGTGCCTGTACTGAATATGTACAGACTTTTTTGTTGTTGTCATTATTCCCTAAACAATACAGTGTAACAACTATTTACATAGCATTTACATTATCATAGGTATTATAAGTAATCTACTGATTAAAGTTATAGGATGACGTGACAGGTTATATGCAAATACAACATTTTATATCAGGAACTTGAGCATCTCTGGATTTCGTTATCTGTGGGAAGTCCTGGAACTAATCCTCCAAGCACATCATGGGATGACTACACTTTATGAACACTGGCATATTGGTCAAGTGGCTCCTCCCATCTTCTGACACAGTGAACTATGTTCCACT
>NW_007726383.1:271976-272827 GCF_000696425.1 Galeopterus variegatus | reverse complement strand
TCTCACCTTAAAGAATGACAAGTTCTTTAAGAAAAAGAGTTCACAGAAAAAGAGTTTCAAATATGAGCTCTAATTTGGAAGTTTACCTGAAATCACATAATTAGCACATTCTACTTTCTGTGTATTTAATTTTGGTTACTATTTTTGTTTTTGAGGCATCATTCTACTCTGAAGCCAAAAATATAAATTTTTGTTAGGTGAATTCAATACCAGTTACCCAAATACTGTTCCAGTCCACCTTTGTGAATTTAAATTACTAAGCAAGTGAAAGTATTCAAGTTTTCTTCTTTGGAGGGAAAAAAGTCAAACATTTCTATATAGTAGCCTTTCTACATGAGATCACAGAAAAAAATTCATTAATTTTCTCTCAGACAACCATACTGGAGGCCAAAACCTTTGTTTAGGGAAGGGAAAGAGCATTCATCAATTAAGTGTAGTAATGTTCTAGGGCTTTGTTTATAAGTCCAACATAAATCACCATCTGTTATCTTAGACTAGCAAGTTTTAATTAATACTTACATAGTTCAGAATAAAGGAAGAGGCCTGTGTGAAAACCACTCCATAATGATTTTCACACCCCTGAATTAATGTAACCCTATCCTGACTAAATAATGTCATGTTTAAGGCTTCTTTCCCATTAACTTTCATTACCTAAACATTAGTTTCTCATGTTAAAAATATATTTTACAAAAATAAAACAAGAATACAAAAAAAAGAGACAAAAAATATATTTTACATCTTCTATGACAAATTCTTAATTTGTTAATTTTTCAAATAGAAGAAAATTCAGAGTATTTTTTTTTTCCTTTTTGTCTTTTTTCGTGTCCGGCAATGGATCGCAACCCTCAGTG
>NW_007726383.1:268915-270548 GCF_000696425.1 Galeopterus variegatus | reverse complement strand
GAGCGCCGCTGCGCTCCCAAGCGGCGCACTGTAGCAGTGCGCCACCGGGCCGGCCCTTAGAGTATTTTTTAAAAGGTAAATAAACTGCAACTTCAACTAAGCATAGATTTTCAAATGCTTTAGATTCCTTAAATTACATTCAACTTCTCCCAGACATGATCTTTTTTAACAAATCAATCCCATCTACTTCAAATGCTAAGTTCTCCAGTTACTCTTGATTAATTCTACTTATCTACAAACATATTTGTACTTATTATGTGATTTAATCACTGGTTTATATAATTTCATGTATGTAGGTTTTTTTCTAATGCAAAGGCAAGCTTTGAAGATACAGACCATATCTTTTATTTATATTGTTATAAGTATTTTAAAGAGTTAAAAGTTAAAAAGCAACTCACCCTCTAAAATCATTAACGTTGGCTCAAATTTACCCATGACAAAGTCACTCCAGGAAAAGTTGTAATTATATTTAAAAAGTATACTTTATGTTCCCAAAGAGTTAAAGACCACTCTTGATGCCCCTGTGACCTGAATAGAATCCACTTGCTTTCGTCACACATGATAGAAATTTTCTACATTCCCTGAACCTCAGGAAAAATAATTTAGTATGTTCATACTGACAACTTTAACTAATTCCCACTTAATTTTTTTTAATTAAAAATAATAAAGGAAACAATACATAGGCTCTCTCCCTTGAAATTCACATTTCAACTTTACCAAGATGTGTACTCAAACGTAAACGCAGGGAAGAGCTCACAATTCACAGAGGGTAAAGGCCTAACAAGCATACAACACAGAGCTAACCTCGTGCAACTGTGTGCTAAGGAGCTCCATGAGTGAGGGCTTGGTAGCACAATTCTCTACAATGTACACTCTCTGAAAGCAGAAATTCTTGTTTTGCTCACTGCAGTCCTAACACATAACAGTGCTCAGTAAATTTGTGTAGAATAAATATTTGTAGAACAAATGTGCAACACATAGACATAGTAGAAAAGGAGTTAGAAGAAAGATTTGACACTTGTTAAATTTTGAGATTACATTTCTTCTGGTTACCATACTTTAAGAGGGACACAAACTATAAATGTCTAGGGTCAGTTGACCAGGATGGTGGTGGGTCAAAATATCAAATCATACAAGGAAAAGCTTTAAAAACTGAGAACCTTAGCCTGTAGAAGAGGAAAACTAAAAGCAAAGAAGCTAGCTATAGTTGAGTTTGAGGGTTTAATATGTGAAAGAAGAAACAAACTTGTTCTATTGCTATGGAGTAGTGTTTTTTGAACTACAGGTCAAGATTCATTCTTGGGTCATATAATCAAATTTAGTGGGTCAGTGACTGGCATTCTTTTAAATAAAATAGAGTAGATTTGCATCACAAAGAAAAAGGCAAGAATTTATTTCTGAAACTTTTGATTCAGTTATATGTATATTTGTGTGTGTGTGCTTACTGGGCTACAGTATAAAACATGTTTCTCAATATATGTCCCAGTCAAAAATATGTGGAAAAACAGTGCTATAGAAAGCCTATCTCTGGGGCCGGCCCGGTGGCACACTGCTACAGTGCGCCGCTTGGGCGCGCGGTGGCACTCCCGCCGAGGGTTCGGATCCCACATACAGACCAGTTCCCACTCACTGG
>NW_007726383.1:265354-268029 GCF_000696425.1 Galeopterus variegatus | reverse complement strand
GACACGAAAAAAAGACAAAAAAAAGGAAAAAAAAAAAAAAAAAAGAAAGCCTATCTCTGACCATGTCAGTCTGGGCTCAATATAAAAATTAGAGATGTAAAAAAAAAAGAATTAAAACTGATTCCTTCTCAAAGTTGAAGGCTCCTCATCAGTGGATATTTACAGAGATCAAGAGCTGAAGGAAACCTTAATGACTATCTGGTCCAATTCTTTCATTTCACTAATCATAAATGTGAAGATTTCTAAAATGAAACTGGTAGTTAGAGGCAGAACCAGGACTGAAATGTCATGACTCTAGCATAGGCTGATGACCATGTGTCAAGATGTCATCCAGGAAGTCTTGGTACTAGCTGGAATAGAGGATTAGATGGCCTCGTTGGCTCTTATCAATTAAGATTCCTCGATGGAAAACTATGAGTACTGGACACACCTTTGGACAGTCAGATTTATAAATTATCAGGATAAAATTTATAAATTATCAGATAATGGGAACTACATTATTTATAGAGCTCGGGACTTCAAACATGATAAAAACCATTAAAGAAAAATTAAGGAAAAGGACTCCTCTTTCAAAGTTTTAGAAGACACAAAGACAACTGTGAGCTTTTTGACAAAATAAGTATTACATACCCTGAACTAAAATGAAGAGATTCCATCCTGAGATAAGCTACACAAATCTTAAGTCTCTGAAAGTGGAATGCCCCTTACCATGTTTTCCTGTAAAGAGACGCTAACCCCTAATCTTTAAGTATCTGTAGCAAAGCATAAAAGGGAAGTTTTCATAAGACCTGTTCATACAATTCCCTACCAGTCCTACCACATTTTCACCACCCTCCACCCCTTTCACACGGGCAAAATGCCCCTTTATAGCAAACCCCTCACAAAACCAACCAACTTCCATGAAAACCAACAATAAACATTTAAAATTTATATAATTTCATGTCTTTAAGTCACTGTCCAAGTTTTGGAGGCCTGTCTGCCCCTGTATTTCTTTTAGGCCCTAGGCACAGGATAACTCTCATGATTTAGGGCAATCTTTTTCTCTTCCTCTTATAATTAACTTGGTGAGAAGAACCCTATACGTTTCCCAAGGTGGGTAGGAAAGTGAGAGAATCTTCATTTTTCCTAATGTTCTATTAAAATCAAGAAGTTCAAATAGTTATGACTGGATCATGTTTAAAACTCTAAAATACACATACAGTCACACAAACTTTCATACATGCAAGGCAAGAAACTTTTGTTACTGGAAGGAAGTTGGCATAACAGGGTGGATAGTTTGACACTGGATGACAACATCAATCATGCCAGATGTAGTTCTGCAATAAGCTAACTCTGGGTCCCCAATTGGTAATCAATCATGTGACTGTGGCCACTAATGAGTTTGGGGCCTGCCAAGTTTCACGTGACTGATAGATATGAAATAGCTTCCTTTCTGCGTGTCTCAAAACAGGCTTAAATTGCCTTATTTTTTTNCCCAAGGTGGGTAGGAAAGTGAGAGAATCTTCATTTTTCCTAATGTTCTATTAAAATCAAGAAGTTCAAATAGTTATGACTGGATCATGTTTAAAACTCTAAAATACACATACAGTCACACAAACTTTCATACATGCAAGGCAAGAAACTTTTGTTACTGGAAGGAAGTTGGCATAACAGGGTGGATAGTTTGACACTGGATGACAACATCAATCATGCCAGATGTAGTTCTGCAATAAGCTAACTCTGGGTCCCCAATTGGTAATCAATTATGTGACTGTGGCCACTAATGAGTTTGGGGCCTGCCAAGTTTCACGTGACTGATAGATATGAAATAGCTTCCTTTCTGCGTGTCTCAAAACAGGCTTAAATTGCCTTATTTTTTTCAGCCCATAAAGCACAACCCATGCTGTAAAACAGTAAACTAAGACATCTTCAACATCCACCACCATGAAATGATCCTCAACAGCCAGAAGACAAGATTCTATAACCATAAGCAACAAATCTCACTGACTCTAGAACAAGTTACTGACATGCAAAAGCATGAAGTAGTGGGTTGCTCTGAAACAAAACTAATCCGATGTCTTTAAATAAGTAAGGTTTTAAACTTGTGCTAATTTTTTCTTCTTCAAAGAGTTCAAGGATCAATCGTCATTCCACGTCCTTGGAACATGGCTGGTGTGTGTGTGTGTGTGTGTGTGTGTGTGTGTGTGTGTGTGTGTGTGTGTGTGTGGCCTGATTTGAAGTGTGTGAGCAAACATATACGTGTGTGGTTTCTAAGGGATGGAATCCATAGGATCTGTAAGTAGAGAACTAGGCCTGAATACTCATCTGTGAAATTTTGGGACTGCCACTACTTACACAGCAAGAGGGCCACCTCAGTGGCAGTCACAATAGCCACAGGTTATATAGTTTAGCATCAGTAGATTATCAACTGTACCAAGACCTCCCTCAGGATAAAAGCATCCTTTCAATTAAGTGCCTGGAAAAATGGGGTCCAACAAATGTCAGTTTATTTGCAGGCAATTATATTTCAATTCACCTTTTACAAAGTCATAACCAGAGAAATTCTCCTCCACAGTAGTCACTCTGTGATGCATCCCTTGCTTGAAGATGCAGCTCACTGAAATGTCATGACTCTAGCATAGGCTGATGACCATGTGTCAAGATGTCATCCAGGAAGCCTTGGGACTAGCTGGAAT
>NW_007726383.1:263623-265265 GCF_000696425.1 Galeopterus variegatus | reverse complement strand
GTGTGTGTGTGTGTGTGTGTGTGTGTGTGTGTGTGTGTGTGTGTGTGTGTGTGTGTGTGTGTGTGTGTAGCCTGATTTGAAGTGTGTGAGCAAACATATACGTGTGTGGTTTCTAAGGGATGGAATCCATAGGATCTGTAAGTAGAGAACTAGGCCTGAATACTCATCTGTGAAATTTTGGGACTGCCACTACTTACACAGCAAGAGGGCCACCTCAGTGGCAGTCACAATAGCCACAGGTTATATAGTTTAGCATCAGTAGATTATCAACTGTACCAAGACCTCCCTCAGGATAAAAGCATCCTTTCAATTAAGTGCCTGGAAAAATGGGGTCCAACAAATGTCAGTTTATTTGCAGGCAATTATATTTCAATTCACCTTTTACAAAGTCATAACCAGAGAAATTCTCCTCCACAGTAGTCACTCTGTGATGCATCCCTTGCTTGAAGATGCAGCTCAGCACTCTCCTAAATTCATGACAAGGCCTGGCTTCCAAAACAAGAACAGTTGTTAAGGGTCATGTGGTGAGGGAAGGGGCCAGGAGAAAAAAAGCAAAAAATAAAAATGCTTTTATTTTTCTGGCTCAAACAATTAGTTTCTCAGAGAACAGGACATAAAGCAAGGTCAGTTAGTAAACTTCCTTATGCTACAAAATTATTCACCCATTACTAGAAAGAGTCAGTTCTAAGACTTCAATAAAAAAAGTAACTACAGAACATACAAATACTGTATAGTGACCTGCATGAAACTAATTCATCACAAATGTTTTCAAATAATGCTGACTTGCTCCTTAAATCATCACTAAAAGTGTAAATGGAGAGTTTATTGGCAATGAGGCAGTTACAACAAACAGGGCAACTCACTCATGACAGCTACCTTTAATTCCACAAATAAACTACAATTCTCCTTAAGAAGTCAAATCACTTTCTTGTGATATGTGGTTTCCCATCCCGAAGGGAGTTTTGCCAAGTGGAGAAGTCAAAGTCCACAGAAACTAAATGATTTACCCAACTTCAAACAGAAGCTGGTACCACAGCCAGGAACAGGGTGTGTTTCACCTGCCATTCAATACTTTTCCTTAAAATCCCAATCCACTTTCGCACCAGTATCAGCTCCTTACATTCTAACTTTGCTACAATGAGAATTACCAATATGAACTGAGAAAACAGAACCTATTGAAAACAACTCAACACCATGCTAATTCCCAATGTTTGGAGGAATCTTCATTACAATCCTTTCAAAGCAGAGTTCCAGATCCAGTGTTTAAAATAGTAGCTGAATAATAGCACCTGGCCATAGTACCTCAAGTCCTTCACTTAAATGCTAATGATAACGGTTCAATCCCATAAACAAAGATAACGCCTGTTTTAAAACTGCTAAATAAGGGCCGGGCCGGCCCGGTGGCGCACTGGATAGTGCGCCGCTTGAGAAGCGCGGCGGCGCTCCCGCCCAAGGGTTCGGATCCCACATACAGACCGGTTCCCGCTCACTGGCTGAGCAAGGCGCGGGAGCAACACCAAGGGTTGCAATCCCTTGCCGGTCCCCGGTCCGGTACGGGGGCAACACTGAGGGTTGCGATCCGTTGCTGGACACGGAAAAAAGACAAAAGACAAAAAAAAAAAAAAAAAAAAAAAAAAAAACT
>NW_007726383.1:254621-262660 GCF_000696425.1 Galeopterus variegatus | reverse complement strand
CGGAAAAAAAAAAAAAAAAAAAAAAAAAAAAAAAAAAAAAAAAAAACTGCTAAATAAGAGGACTCCAGACATGTTTAATTACATCTGCACAGTGGCTAAGACCCAAAACCCGCCACCATCTGGAGGCTTTGCTCACCTGTTTCAGAGCCCCACCATGGCTGATGAAACAACCACTCCAGCCCTTTTCATCAACATAAAGAAAAGATTAAAATAATTAGACTTAAGTGCCTCATAAAGGCTTAGATGAAAGCACAGTATAGTAGCCATCAATACCATAGTTTATGTGGTATCATTGGAAATGAAACCCGGCTTCATTATCCTGAGTTTTCTTGATGTATTTTCATAGATGGGAACTCTGTCAACACAATTCTACTGAGGAAGGCTGTAGGAGAAAGACGAAGAGCTAAAGACTTGCTTCTTAATGGCTACTTTTGGCCCACAAGCCCATTTTACTCTCTATCATCACTCCTCGATGTTAAGCTTAACTGGGAAGCTGGACTCTCTACACAGCAAAAACTCCTCTACATGGCTAAAAAGCATAAGGGAATATCAAAGCAAAAGCACAAAGGAATGTCAAAGCAATTTTTGCTTAGTACAAAGAAATTTAAAGGGGATGCCTCCAGATGTGGTAGACTGGCTATCTCGTATGATGATGATCAAACAGGATTTAGATGTTAGGCATTATTTGTAAAAATATTTTCACCCTGTATTAACATCATCACTATTTAATGATACAACCACTGACTATCATAATAACGTTGAGAGATACTGACAGTCACAAAATGTCAAGATGTTGTCATCAACCCAGGAAACGCAAACTATAAATTCTCCCAGGTCTCTGAGACTCTAAAATCTCTCGCCCAAGACCAGAACCACTAGCTACATGTGGCTATTTAAATTTACATTAATAAGAGCTGGCCCGTGGCTCACTCGGGAGAGTGCGGTGCTGATAACACCAAGGCCACAGGTTCGGATCTTATATAGGGATGGCCAGTTTGCTCACTGGCTGAGCGTGGTGCTGACAACACCAACCCAAGGGTTAAAATCCCCTTACCGGTCATCTTTTAAATAAATAAATAAATAAATAACAAATAAATAAATAATAAATAAATAAATTTACATTAATACAAATTAAATAAAGTCTTAAATTATTCTGTTCCTCAGTCACACTAGCCACTTTCGAGTGCTCAATAGCCACATGTGACTAGTGGTTATACTGGATAATGCAGATAGGATACTTCCAAGATTTCAAAAATTCTATTAGACAGCACTGCTGTAAACTGCCATATTTTCATAGATGAAAACACAAGGAATGAGTTTCTGGCATATGAATTACTAAGATTTCACCTTATAAACCAAGTGAGACACTGTAGCAGAGTTGTTCAAAGCCAGGACTCGAGCACCCAACTGTTAAATTCTAACCCTGGCTCAACCACTTAATAGCACTGGGATTGTGGCCAGTTACTTCACCTTCTCCATGCCTCAGTTTCTTATCTCTAAAACAAGGATAATGACAACACCTATCCTAATAAGACTTGGTAAAGATTAAATGAGCTAGTATGTAAGTGCTCAGAACAGCAAGCACTATGCAAATATTTGCTATTATTAAGCCCTACAATATGCTTGCAAGCCTTTTTAAAAAATGCTCAGGGCTGGCTGGTTAGCTCAGTTGGTTAGAGCACAGTGATAACACCATAACACCAAGGTCAAGGGTTCAGACCCCTGTACTAGCCAGCTGCCAAAAAAAAAAAATGCTCATACTCTTTTCTAGTTAAGCGTTTTGCCCTTCTCAGTATTGAGACTACCTGTGACAACCAGCCTCTATGCTATCCTGGAAAGGTAAGATTCATAAGCCAAAATTTGCCTTCTAAGTCTGACAACCTTTCACAAAGTAACCTCTTTACCTAGAATGAATAAAATTTTTTATTTTACTTATTACTTATAATAATATAAAATTCTTAATGAATCAATTATTTGTACATATAGAGTTACATATAACTTTAGTTTTTCCAAGTGATCCTAAATTCATAGCATTAAGGTACATAAATATATATACCTAAAGATAAATGAGCCCATAAATCCATTTACTTATTCTATAAAACTTTACGAATTCTCCCTAATTATTATTATCTACTAAATACATTGCTTGAATGGAAGTCTGCTATTAAAGTTATCTCCAACTTACTGAAACTTCCCAATCAATAGAGTCTAAATTAACAATTGAGAAAGCTTAAGGTATACTGTATTTAGCCTGTCCAAAATAGTTGGGAAATATAACGATTGAAAATACATAAAACTGAAGAACATTATGCTCCTATATAATAGTTTAAATGTTCATGAAACATCTTAATTTTTTCCAATAAAAAAAAACAAGTATAAAAAACAGGCTAATTTTTAGCACTATCAAAACATGCATTTGCTTCTGTGCACAACTTTTCCCCATTTCAGGAAAAAAAAAAAAATTGTCAGCCAAAACCAAAGTCAACTTGAAAAGTGCTGATTAGTTAGAAATTACATAATCCTGACCACAAATTTATGTAGCAAAATTTCCAGTATTTCCTTTGGAAAACTTTATGTTTTAAATTAGAATATATTTCTGAAAGACCTTAGCTGAAAAATACTGAAATGTTTAAGGAAAAAATAAGATGTCTGAGATTTGCTTCAAAATATTACAGCAGGGAGTGGGGAGTAAATAGGGGTAAAGAGGAAACAAGACTGACCATGAACAGATGATTGTTGAGGCTGGGTAGAAAGTACAGGGGGGATCCCTACTATTCTCTACTTTTGTATGTGCTCAAAATTTTTCATTAATTACAATCTCTTTTAAAAACTCATTTAACAAAAGTATAAGGAGTTTGTCCTTCAAGCAAAAAGTAAATGTTAAAAGTCACAGCAAATGTGCCTCGGTTTCACTGTTAGGCCAGAGGGTTACAATTCCCCTTGTCAGCCACTACAGGCAATAGAATTATGATTATCCCAAACAACTGATTCCCAAAGGAGTGTTAATTCTTTCATGTGACTTAGTTCTGGATTATGTTTGTCTTTTTCTTCATCAATTCCAGAGAAAGAAAACCACAGGGTAGATGAGCTAACAAACTCCAGAAATAGCCAAGGGTCTCATTTTGATATCATAATTCTTAAATCCAAGATGTGCTCCCTTTTTTTTTTTTTTTAAGGCTATCAAGAGGTTGCATTCTATTGGTGAATCATGGTTAAGCCACTAGAACATCTAAAATTACACAATTATGGTAACTAGAATTTCTAACTCAATTCTCCACTTTAAAAAAATGAACATCGTATAACATTCTAATGGTCTGGGAAAATGTTAGCATGATGTAAATATTTTAATGTTCATATCATTTCAAAAGTGCTGAAGATATGCACCTACAGATTTTCAATTAGAGGTTAGCCAATTTTGAGACAAAAATATGCCCTGAAAGAAAGTGGGGAAGGGTCCCTGGAATCAGAAGACTGAAATTAAAATTATTGCCTGATCCCTTTATTTGCCAAGTAGCTTTTAGAAAAGGCACATATCCCTCAGGCTAGGTTTTCTTACTCATACACTGTGACAATATCCACTTTGTTTACTTTACAGGGTCACAGAGAATGATGAAGAGATAATGTAGTAGTCCCCCCTTACCCTCAGGAGTACACTCCAAGACACCCAGTGGATGCTTGAAACCACAGATAATACCAAACCCTATATATACTATGTTTTTTGCTATATATACATACCTATGATAAAGTTTAATTTATAAATTAGACACAGTAAGAGATTAACAATAATAATTGTTATTAATAAAGTATTATTAAATTAAATAAGGGTTACTTGAACACAAGCACTGCTATATCACAACAGTCCATCTGATAACCCAGACAGCTAAGTGACTAATGGGCAAGGAGCATATACAGCATGGACACACTGGACAAAGGAATGATTCATGCCCCTGGCAGGACAGTGCAAGATTTCCTCATGCTACTAAGAATGGTGCACAATTTAAAACATACGAATTGTTTATTTCTGGAATTTTCCATGTAAGATTTTTGGACTACAGTTGACCAAGGGTAACTGAAACCACGGAAGGGGAAACTGTGGATAAGTGGGAATTACTGTATATAGAAAACTACTTTGTAAATCAAGTGCTATTTAAATACAAGGAATTGGCTTGTAAACTGCTTCACAACAGCCCCTCTAAAAATGACTTCAAGCTATTCTCCACTTAGAATCAGAAAGGGGAAAAAAAGCCAATTAAATGGAAAGGACTAACTGGAATTATTAGCCAGATTCCACAATTCCCTCCCAGTTACAAGGAAACAAGAGCCACCTGACAGAGCATCTCCAAAAAGTCAGAGACCGTGGAAAGTAGTAGGGGTCTGAAGAGTTCAGAAACTGAAGCAAGCCAATCAGACCAAAGGCATGTAACAATGACTTATAAAATCCACTAACTCTTTGAAGATCTCAACCTCTGCCTAGGAGTGTTAACAGAGATATTTGCTCATCCTAGCCGCATAAAAGCCAGCAAACATTTTACGAAACATTTTGCTTAGGAAAGTAAAATGAATAACTAAATACCTAAGAACCTCTATTGGATCTCATTAAGATGTGCAAAACTGTCTACCTCACACAGAGGGAGTAGCCAAAAGCAAGGCCATCTCCTGAGGCTTAAATGCCCCTGCCCTGCCCTATGTCCCTCCCCCAGGTCCTCCAGCAACCTGCTAAAGGTGGGAACTGACTGGCAAGTCTCACAAATTTACCAGGCAGGTCAAAGATGTTGATGGTAACATTTTGCAGCAAAAGCACAAGAAGTTGACCCAAATAACTATAAGAGGAACAAGGAAATATGTAACACGGAAAAGATTTACAAATCAATATGGAGTTTCAGGAGGGGGATGGTGTCATGTCCTCTCCTATCCCACATAATGTACCTGAAGACTACCACTGCCTGGCTACAAAGCCTGACTCCACAGCCTACCAGCTTTTAACGTCAGGAAAGACTACCACTTCAGCGCCTCAGTTTCTTCAATAACACAGTGGAGATGAATAAGTACCTCCTGCAAGAAACTGTGACGATTAAATGAAGAAATGCATGTAAAACACTTAGAACAGTGTCTGGCACACAGTAAGCACTCAATCTAAGTTTTTTATTATTATTAAATTTCCCTGCAAAATATTTTTATTCTTGCTCCAAATGAGTCCTCCTCAAAAAAACACTCTGGCCCAGGTACTTGGTCAGCAGTTCAGAAGGAGAGAACAACACATTAATTCAGGTAAAATATCTGAGGAAACAGTGGGAATGCGTATTGAGAGTGAGAGCCCTGCTCAGGCCAATCTATCACAAATTTCCTACCTTCTTTAGCATGCTTCCCCATTCAGTCAGCACAGCATCAGCTCTGACCCTGGGGATAAAAAGGTGAACCTACAATCCCTCTGGAGGAGCCCAGAATCAGAGTCCAGAAGGGTAAAGACAGGTAACTAAAGACAGCAGTGTAGAAGAAACAATAGAAGTACCTAAAAGGAGACATGGAGGCTGTAAGGTGGGTTCCATTGGCCTGGGGCTGAGTTGGGAAATGTAGACGAAAACCTAAGCAGAGGAAGAGTCAGGGAGGAGCCGCAGGCAATGGGGACATGGAGAGGCATGCAGCCTGAGCAGCAAGCTGACCAGTGTCAAACAGGGCATGATTCAAGTGGAAGAAGATGATGCCTTGAACATTCTCTGCTCTCAGGAGTCACAAGTACCCAGAGGAAGTCTCTTTAAAACAAACAGGTGGGGAAGACCCCTAAAATGTAGGTAATAAATCATGAGGGTAAGTAGTAGGGAAAATAACTGGTTTCTCTAGGTCTACAAAGAGGTAGTACTGTAATGCCGTTCTTCTGTAGTACTGTCATTCTGTGGTACTAACTCCTGGACACAAGTCCCTAAGAAGACGCGAACTTCTACAGACTCTTAATAAGCCTGTTAAGTAATTTTTTCAAGGATGATGACATTTCACTCCACTGATCCAGGTGCAAATACTATACAAAACTCACTAGAGATCTCCCTTCATACAGGAAACTCTTGATGTAATTGTAGCTCTATGACTCATGGTGGTTGTCTTTTTTTTAAACATATAAAACACTAAGAAAATGTACCTTTATTTTATAATCTTTTATAAAATAATAGCATTACCATTTCATTCATAACTGTAATAAAGTAACAAACAAACAAACAAAAAAACAGAGTCTCACTCTGGTGCCTTTGTGAATATAGAAAAGCCTTACAGATGAGACTTACGTTAAGCCAAACTCTCCTTCATGCTTTCATCCTTCCCATCAAAAGGTAATGAGACTTTAAAATAACATGTCAATCAGAATAGGCCATTCCTACAGTTCAAGATGCAATCCCAAAAGATCTCATGAACTAATTACAATGCCATGTGTTGCCATGACATATATATACATATATATACATACATACAGACACACGTATATGTATTACTATTGCCTGAAAAATATCTAAACAATGGAAATTTGAAAAAACAAAATCAAGAGGCAGAACAATAAAAGCCTACAGGAGGATTCTGATAGTTCGTGGTAGACCAAGTGGGGGTACAAGTTTGGTGACCAAGTCTTAGATCTGCACAAGGAAAAGTGCCAATTTAGAAACCACTCTACCTAAAGAGAGATTCAGGAATAGCTGCAATCTAAGAAATGGGTAAGCTGGTAAAAGTTCCGCAAGTCTACAATAAGGGAATAATGTATGTCTCCTACTGAACAACAACAAAAATCCTTATACTTTTCAATAAAAGTAACTCAAAAGAACTACCCATGTCAAACACCAGTGCAACCAATTAAGAGTATGATAATCAAAATTATGAATTTCTAAAATTGTTTTCTACTGATATACCAACATCTCAAGAGAGATAAAAATTCCTTTCTGAAATAGCAACTTAATGTCACTTCCCGTATGTAGCATTTTCTTCAAAAAGTGCAACCAATTAAGAGTATGATAATCAAAATTATGAATTTCTAAAATTGTTTTCTACTGATATACCAACATCTCAAGAGAGAGAAAAATTCCTTTCTGAAATAGCAACTTAATGTCACTTCCCGTATGTAGCATTTTCTTCAAAAACATAAAATTCTGTTAATGTTCTTAAAATTCCAAGTTACTCAATAACCACAAGAGTCACCGAAAGCAGTCTGCAGCAGCCAGCAGCATGTAGGTTCAGATCTTAATCCGAGCCTTGTGACCAAGCTTTGGCTCAATTCAGACAAGCCCAAGTTTCCCAGAGGAAAATGAGCTTTATTTCCTGAAGCCAGCAGTTGGCTCTACCCTAAAGGGGCAAGAAACTTGTAATAAATTTCTCCAAAACTGTATGTGACCAGGTTGTAGAAGGGAATTGCCAGCTGTTACCTTGGGCAGGTATCACCTCCCTGAGTCTCAGTTCTCTCATTTGTAAAACAGAAATCACATCGTTCTCCTTCCAGAGTTGATATAAAGGTACATAAGGTCATATATGTGTGTGGAACTTACAAGAAGCTCTAGCGCCCAGAACAGCAAAACTGGTCATTGTGGTTAGTATCATTATCTCCTCACTGTTCCTCTCCGCAGGCCACACATCCCACCCATACTGGACACCCAAAATTCATCATTACCCTAGTCACCACAGAATTATGCGGAAACATAAGAGATGAAGGAAAGCCACTAAGTAACAGTTGTGGGCTAACAGCCAGGTTATCAGATAAACACATGCAACACAAATGAAGCTTTCGACCCCCACTTCCAAATCAGCTTGAAAGGTCTTGGTACACCTCTACATTCCAAGTCTTCGTGCATCTCTGGTGAGCAATAAATATCAGGGGTATTGAAGTTGAAAAAGCAACTGTATTAACCAAATATCATACGTCTACATCACTATCACCAGGAACAAAGGTATTCCAAATATTAGATTCCACAACCCTAAAGCAATATTCTCCTCCCCTCACTCCCTCTGGGGGGTAAAAAAGAAAAAGTGTGCAGAGGTATAAAGTGGGAAGCCAATATTCTAATATAAACATG
>NW_007726383.1:251502-253546 GCF_000696425.1 Galeopterus variegatus | reverse complement strand
CGATCCGTTGCCGGTCACGAAAAAAGACAAAAAGGAAAAAAAAAAAAAAAAAGAAAAGAAAGCTCGGAGGCTTAAACTTGATAATCTTCCCCTGGAGCATACTAAGTAGAAAGATGTCAGCCAGTAGTGACTATGAACTTCCTGCAAATATTTTTTTTCAGGTTTCAAAGAAATGAAAGTTATCTCTGAAGTCACACTTCCATTGGGGAACTACCTTATCCTTTTAAGTAAAACATTTCAAAACTGAACAATCTGAAAATTTATCTGGTAGTATAGACTGTTTCTTACAAAGATAAGTTATAAGGAGCTTTACAAATGAGTAAAAGATAAGAAAACACCTAACCACTGATTACAATTAAAATTAAATTGCAGATAAGATACAAAAATATATATAAAAGAAGTTACAATGGGTCTGTCTTAGTCCATTAGGGGTGCCTTAACAAAATACTTCGGACTGGGCAACTTATAAACAACAGAAATTTATTTCTTACAGTTCTGGGGACTGGGAAGTCCAAGATCAAGGCACCAACAGATGTGGTGTCTGATGTGGGTTCCTTTCCTGGTTCACAGATGGTACCTTCTCCTGTGTCCTCACATAGCAGAAGGGGCAAACAAGCTCCCTTGGGCCTCTTTTATAAGGGCACTAATCCCACTCATAAGGGTTCCACCTTCATAACCCAATTGCCTCCTAAAGGTTCCACCTCTTAATACCACCAACTTGGGGCTTAAGATTTCAACATATGAATTTGGGGGCAACACAAACATTCAGACTGAAAAGCAGGTCTCACCCTTCTAATGAAAAAACTATCCTTGAGGACAACTTCACAAATTCAGAATAAGAGAGCTAGAAAAGGCATTAGAGATCATCCCACACTGATTTTACCTAATTCACTTTTTAGGGAAGCCATTTTTCTTTGGGGTTGCCTTCAAAGCATCATGTAATCATTATTAAAATAACGGTATCTGAATGTCCTGAGCCAATTCCAGATAGAACACTTGTCTCCTACCCTGAGAACAGGAAAGCGATTAGCGATTTTATCAGGCAGAGTCGCAGAGATTTCGAACCCTGGTGAGAGAAAAAGAACAGAAACCTTAGAGCAGACTCCTCGTCACAGGAAGGCATAAGGAGGGTTCTTTGTCTTCAGACTTTGATACTAGAAGAGGAAGAGAAGTGAATGCTGACAGAATTACCTTTCCCAAGGAGTTTAACAGGCTCAAATGGAAATTCCAATGAGAAGAATGGATGTGAGGAGAATAAGTAGGAGGAGAGGGCATCAACAATCGCAAGAGTCTGAACTGAGGGATGTGTAGAAGGAAAAGCAGAGACTTTCTGAAGACATTTTTGGGGTGAAGGGTGATGATGTAAATGGCAAAGAATAGACCAAGAAAAAGACCAAGAATGCTATGTTACTTTAAGGATCTGTAGGACACTTGAAGAAAAATGGGGAAAATATGCAAAAACCAAGACTTGCTTCAAAAGCATATAATAAGAAAAAAAGTATTTAACAAGGAAGAAAGGAAGCAAAAGATACAAGCGAACAAGGGAAGGCAATGAATGACTCAAAAGAAATCTTAATCTATGAGAGTTAAAGGTATTTTGCAGCTTTAGTTCATACAGCAATTTCACTTTCTTCAAAGGAGTCACCAAAGCTAATGCTTTAAAGAGAGAAACTATGACTCTGCCTACATTAATTCTTCATTCACTCTCCTCTCATTTTATCCTCTATTAATTACTCAGTTAAGATTATATTTTCTCTCAGTGATATATGAGCTTCAGGAAACAACTGGTAGAAGTCAAAATGAGAGGAAGATGGATGGATGGATGAATTAAGAGCTAGGTTAAATAGAAAAGTACTTAGAAACATAGTCATCCCTCGGTAGCCTTGGGGGATTTGTTCCAGGACCCTCCATGGACCCAAAATCTGCTAATGCTCAAGTCCCACAGTTAGCCCTAAGGAACCCACAGATTCCAAAAGTCAGCCCTCCACATACACGGCTTTCACATCCCAGGAATACCGTTTTTTTTTTTTTCTTAAAGATGACC
>NW_007726383.1:247933-250792 GCF_000696425.1 Galeopterus variegatus | reverse complement strand
CCAAGCCAAGGGTTAAGATCCCCTTACCAGTCATCTTTAAAAAAAAAAAAAAAAAAAAAAAATCATCAGTGATAAAGAGAAAATCCCACTTTCAAGAAGGAGAAAAGTTGCAGACAACTGGGGTGGCTAGGAACAGGTAATGGGTGGAAGGAAAAGAGGCAACTTGCCACCCTAGAAAAGGAAAAGAATAAGTTTACAAACAGCCTTCAAGGGGGATAGGGGGAGGGAATGGTGACTGACCACCTCATGGTAATACCCAGCTTCAGGACATCCCCTTTATTGCATGTATATTAAGAAGGAACTAAAACTGAAGACTTAACCTCAGCACCAGCATGATCATCTCACACAACCACTTTTCTTATTATCTATAAACAGGCAGTCATCCTGATAAAGAAAATAAGTTATGATTTTTGGTAAGTGACCCCCAGTAACCTGGTTCATGTATTAGTTTGTGGAACTGAAAGGTTAATGCTAGAAAATTCTAGAAAATGCTAGAAAAAAAAATCAGAATTCTCTTTGGTTCCTTGCCCCAACTTAGTCAAGATTCTGTAACTTATACAAATATAACCATTTCCTGTCCGCTGAACAAAGCAATTAATGGACTGGGTACAGTTTCTGTGATGATCTAAGGGAAGAAATCAACATGGCCATGTCTCACTGCAGTTCATTTTAAAGAAAGAAACAAAATGGGCCAGCCCGGTGGCACACTAGAGAGTGCGCCGCTTGAGAGCGCGGAGGCGCTTCCGCCGAGGGTTTGGATCCCATGTGGAGACCGGTTCCCGCTCACTGGCTGAGCACGTCGCCAGTCCCCGGTACGGGCGCGACACCAAGGGTTGCGATCCCCTTACCGGTCAGTAAAAAAGACAAAAAGGAAAAAAAAAAAAAAAAGAAAGAAACAAAAGAGATGGGAAAATATAGAATATCACTATTTTGTTGAATAGTAGTCATTCTTTATATAACCTTCCTCCCACACAGATTGTAAATGACACACTGGGAAAGGAATTTGTTTCAAAATGGTTCTAAAACAATATAACTATCATCCATACCTTCAATCCATTACTAAAAAGTAATGTACAGACTAGGCCATTTCAGAAGGAAAAAAATTAAAAGCGATTAAGCTTTATGAGTTTAGAAGCATACAGTATTCATACAGAATGAACTCTACGGAAGGAAAAGTATCAAGGAAGAAAGGAAGGAGAGACAGAAAGAAGAATAAAAGCAATCTGGGCTCCCAGTGACTTCCCCAGGCTGGTTGCCGGAGCTCAGGAGGTCCAGGAACACTGCCCTCATTTCCCTCCAAGTCAAACCTTTTTGCTTATGCTGGTTTGAGTGGGTTTCTGTTACCTGCAATACAATAATCCTTGACTGTACACTTTCTATCTTCACATATTTTGAGGCATCTCAGTTACTCCTTTTAACTGAAAATTTCATATACTTCCAAGAATTAGAATTAAAACATGGCTTTAAACTTAAAATCAAACATAACAAATTTTCTCCTTATTCAAACACATGGCATCTCAGTGTCAAAACAACGTATGTCTTGCTCCATCACTAAGTCATTCATTCAACAAACACTGAGCACTTACTTTTTG
Organism: Galeopterus variegatus; assembly: GCF_000696425.1. Lineage (NCBI taxonomy): Eukaryota > Metazoa > Chordata > Mammalia > Dermoptera > Cynocephalidae > Galeopterus > Galeopterus variegatus. The sequence goes on along the minus strand of NW_007726383.1, from coordinate 249,200 downwards.
CCAGACACTGTGTATAAGAGAAAAGGAAAGACATGGTCCCTACCCTTAGGAATTATAGTTGAGTGGGAAAGTCAGAGGAATCAGAAGTCTTCCTGCTCCTTCTCTTGCCACGCCTTTACAGTTACACTCAAACACTACTTCTGATTGAAATGAAGGCTCACTAAGCTTCAGGTACTAGTTCATGCAAGCCACCTGTTCCTACCATTCACTACCTCTTCTAAAGGGAAAACGAAAAGCGTGGAGTGGGCCACTAGGGTTTTCTCACCACGGTGGATAATCAGCCTCATGACTTGGGGAATAAAGAGGAAGTCTGTCACACCCATAAATGTGCCCTATCCTCTGCCCAAACTCTCACCTGAAAGCCATCTACAACTGTCAATACACCTCTACTACACACCACCCGCAGCAATGGGACTGACTGACATCTAAAAAAAATCTGTAATTTTAAATTAAAATCCACCAATTTTCATTACTTATACTTATTTGGAGGTTCACTACAAGATTGAGTCATAAGACTCCTAAAAGAGAACATTAGCCCCACACACAGTTCACTATGGAAGCCCTCTCTTCATGATGGAAGCACTTTCTACAAAAAGCAGGTATTTAATAAGCAGCAGTCAATGGCAAAGACCTCTCACAGCTACTAGGAACTGACTTCTTAGCTAAATCTTCACATTCTTGCAAATCCAAACATGTATTCTCTAAGGATGAAGGCTGGAAGATTGAGGTCAAAAGATGTGTTATTGGTTTGAAATATTTCAAAATAAAGGTACTGACTAGCCAAATCATTCAAAAAGACAGCCCTAGGAATAAGTGATACTTACCCTCTATTTGTCTAAAAGTTTTAATTCACTGGACTACAGGTAAACATCCTTATACAAAATCCCCGGTCAGCATCCTGGAAAAAAAATCTCATTACACTAAAGGTTAAGCAAGTTTCTATAGGCTATCATGTGTAATGTTTTCAATGATTACTTTTCCATGACAAAACGAATTGCGTTATTGACTTGGAAAAATAAAGAATAAAGCCCAACTTGTATCAGTGCCCTGAGTTCTTGCCAAACTTAAATATTCCAGATATATTTCAAATAAACAGGTCAGTTAGTTAATCTATAACAGAGTCCAGCTAGGCAGTTAATAATCATACAACCATTTTCAAACCTAAATTCTCAATCACAAAAACAATTTTTCAGATCAAAACGTAACTCCCAAACCTCAAAGCCCTTTAACTCTGTTTTTATATGTAAGCCTCAAATTCCCCATGCGG
>NW_007726383.1:241956-243000 GCF_000696425.1 Galeopterus variegatus | reverse complement strand
CGGGAGCGCCGCCGCACTTCCCAAGCGGCGCACTTATCCAGTGCGCCACTGGGCCGGCCCACTCATACTATCTTTTAATTCCATTTTTCCACAAAATTTTTGAAGTAACTTCATAAACACAGAATATATATGGATGCAATAGTGTCTGGCAAGTGGTGGGTGCTCAAAAATTGCTGGTCACTATTATTATATTGTACATCTGATATGCGGTCAGAGTACTTGTAAGTATAGTGCACAAGTGTCCTCACTTCTATAAAACTGCCAATAGCTGGCTACTGTTTTACCCCAAAGAATATGATGGATGACTGAAAAACCTATGTCTGAACCCTTCGATTCTGCCCAAATTCCTAAACTGGAGTCCTCTGATCTAAGTACTCTTCTCATCTCACTCCTTTCAAGCCATTACATCATAAACCTTAGAAGTATAGATTATCAAGAAGTCCAACTCCCCAAGTCCGAGTTCTCCAAGCTTGTCTGATCACATCATTCACCTAAAACACTTGATAAAGATTCCCAGATCCCGTCCCAGACCTAATGAATAACAGCCCAAGAACTAAAGAAAAAAAAAAAAAGCAACGTGCACCCTCTCCTACCCCAAATACACAGCCCTTCAACTCCCCAAGAGATTCTTGTCTTATCAGACAGGGTCTAACTCCACCTGCAAATAGCTACGGTCTTTCTCAAGTTCTTTCCATGGCATGCTCTTTGACCCTTTCTCCATGTCTTAGTTTAGCACTAAACACTGGCTAGCAGTCTGGAAGAATTAACTCCCTCAGCTGGGCCTCCAACAGCTCAGCAAGGCACACTGTGTGTGTGGTGGGGGAGTTGTCTGTCCCTTAATATCGCTTTTCTACAATTTCACTATAAAAGGATTATTTAAAACTACCACAAATCTCTGGTTATTTTTTTTTAAAATTAATTCTCTTAATTTACAATTCTTGAACTGACTCCAATAAACAAGCAAGATGTACATAACTGAGAGCCATATTTTTAAGAAATAGAAATAAAAGCTATTTGTTCAAATTTTCTAAACCAATTAGCAAT
>NW_007726383.1:231994-241651 GCF_000696425.1 Galeopterus variegatus | reverse complement strand
TCTACAATTTCACTATAAAAGGATTATTTAAAACTACCACAAATCTCTGGTTATTTTTTTTAAAAATTAATTCTCTTAATTTACAATTCTTGAACTGACTCCAATAAACAAGCAAGATGTACATAACTGAGAGTCATATTTTTAAGAAATAGAAATAAAAGCTATTTGTTCAAATTTTCTAAACCAATTAGCAATCTAATGGAGACATGAAAAAAGTCCATGTATTCTCTGGAGAACTTTCTTTTAAAACAGCAATAAATGAGAATGAGAAGCTAGGTTTGCACTGACGTTGACTCACACGTGTTTGTCTTAATTTGTTTAATATTTGTTTCCTATTATGAGGGAAAAAATGCAGAAAAAACACCAGGGCACGAAAATGTCTATAACATAGACCATGCCGCAAAGAGATGAACTCCCTAGAAGACATAGTGACTGAGTGACTAAGGAGAGGTACTACATTTAAATGGCACGTTCGGCCCAGAAATCCAGCCATCCAACCATCAAATGAACATTTACTACGTACTCATCATGAAAGACTAGGTGAATCAAGAATCATCCCTACACTCAAGTAAGGGAGACAATCAGAAAACAATGAAAAGGACAAGTGTTCTAAAAAGTACAGATAAAGTGCTAGAAGAAATTTAAGAAAATGATAAATTATCTAAAATGATGGAACATAATAAACATATGCAAAGAAGAATGGGACATTTTCTATGATGGAACATAATAAACATATGCAAAGAAGAATGGGAGTAGGCCATTTGAGTAGGCCAAAAATCACAAAAGAGCACTCTAAACACAATGTAATCATTCTTCATATCTCCCTTGGACATGAAGAGAGCATGACTCTCAGTACTTTTGCTATCAGCTGGTAATGATCCTACCACCAGAGAAATTGGTAGGCCACAAAAATGACCAGCCATGGTATGAAAGTTCATTTAGTGGAGTTGTACTATCATTTATATACACAGCAATATACACATACATACTCTATACATAGAGTATATACACAATATATATACATATATACCCACATATACAAAAGAAAATATACCTGTACAGACAGTACACACACACATTACTGTCACACCCTTCCAACTTCAGTTTTCTAAGAGTTCAGGAATGGATGGCAAATATTTTATGGTAGCACAAGCTATGTAATTTTCCCTATACCTTAACCTGTATAGGAACTTAAATCTTGCCATTAGAATTTTCATCTGATATTTTCAGTATTCCTATTATGTACTTTACATGTGATGTTTAAGCTTTATATCCCATCACTTAATCACTTAATGAAAATCTTGCTCTATCTTTTTCTTTTTTTCTGGCCGATAAGGGGATCCAAACTCTTGACCTTGATATTGCAAGGCCATGCTCTAAACAACCAAGCTAACCAGCCAGACCCATCTAATAAGTGATTCAACTAAATTCAACATCAAATGTCTCAAACAAAAAAAATCACTCAGAGCATCAACTGCTATGCAAATATTAGTTGCCAGAGATAAGTTCACATGAATAAAATAAAATACTACATGCTTTCTTTCACTCTATCCCCTTCCTAACTTGGTTTTACAGTCCCAACATGAATATTAAATTAGATGACTTAGACCATTTCTCTTGTGGAAATCTAAGTTTTTCCTTAAATACTAAAGATAGCAAGTGAATAATAAAATGTTTAAAGGTCAGAAAATGGAACAGGTCTAATTGCACATTTACTCCCTGATTTCTAAATGACTCACTGTCCTACTCAGAATAGATCACCTTCATGTGCTTACATGGTATATGCATATTAACTAACTACCTTGTTCATCTAAATATTAAAATGCCTCTTTTTTCCCTCCAGAGATCTACTACTTTTAAACAACTGCCTCTTAAATTCAGGTCAGATAATAATATAAGGAAATTCTCTGATCTCCAAAAAGTGGCCTAGAGGAATCTTCCTTTTCACTGCAATAAAGATATAGAAAAAAATATCTGTAACTACACACCGGCATGGAGTAGACCAAGGGGGAGCAGAGACAGACGAAGATTGTGTGGCATAAATCTTCAATATTTTTTTTTGCATTTTTTATTGTCATAAAACATACATAACAATTACCACTTTAACCATTTTTAAGCATACAATTAAGTGGCATTCCATACATACATTCATAATGTTGTGGAACCATCACTATTCATTTCAAGAACTTTTTCATCATCCCAAACAGAAACTCTGTACCCATTAAACACTATCTCCCCCATTCTTTTCCCCAACCTCTGGTAATCTCTATTCTGCTTTCTATCTTTATGAATTTACCTATTCTGGGTACCTCATCCAAGTGAAAATACACAATACTTATTCTTCTGTGTCTTACTTCACCTAACATAATGCTTTTTAAGGTTCATCCATGTTGTGACATGTATCAGAATTTCATTCCTTGTTATAGTTGAATAGTAATCCATTGTACATATATGCCATATTTTGTTTATCCATTCATCTGTTGGTGGACACTTGGGTTGTTTCCATCTTTTTGGCTATTGTGAATAATGCTACTATAAACACTGGTGTACAAGTATCTGGTTGAATCCCTGATTTCTTTGCGGTATATACCTGGGAATGGACTTGCTGGATCATACAGTAATTCTATGTTTAAATTTTTGAACCAAAAAACTGTTTTCCACAGCAATTGTATCATTTTATATTTCCAACAGCAGTACACAAGGGTTCCAGTTCAATAAATTTTTAAGTATTCTAATTCACTAATTCAGAATGTTTACCTCTATTACTCTTAATAGGAATTATTTTTCCTGAGACAAGAAAAACCACTATAGAAAAAAAATCAGAAACAGCAATATCTAAAGACTTTTACTATTCTCCTCTTAAATGATTTTAAACAATATAAGATATAGAGTGGATTTATTAAAAAACCTTTAAAGTATAAAATATGGAGCACAGAATTTTAAAAATATATTAAGTACCTTACACATACAACTTGTACTGTAAAAGTGGTCAAATCTGACCCTTAAACAGTCACGGACTAGAAAACTTCATATCTAAGTAACTTAGGGTAAAACATAAAATATCCTGAGATATTTTAAAAGAAATCTACTCTTATTATTGGTAAAGTCACAGAGTACCTGGAACCAAGCTCCCTGCGAGGGTCTTGTTCCAGTAAAATTGGAGGAGGAGGATGTGTAATTAGCTTATCTAAATACTAATCTCAAGACTTTCCTCAATCTGCCCAGAGGCAGAAGGACATAAGCAGCTAAAAGCAATAATGATATTCTTAAACCTTTAACACCTATCATTAATCGATCATCACAGACAGGTGACAAAAGAAATTAACAAACAGCAAAACAAATGTCAACAGAAAAACTCCAAATAAATAGGCACACTGGAGTGGGGTGGGAGAGATGGATAGTGTGCTGATTGTGATTTACTTGCATGCAAATAACATAGTTCTAACTGTTGTTGGCAAATTCTTCCTAGTTCACTGATGGTATTGAGTAAATCAACATTTATTTCATAGCAACCCACAAAGAGCACTGACTTTCCAGGGGCTCCAGCATCTCTGTGACAAGCCCAGCAGCAGAACCAGCTTCAACCCATACTGCATTTTGACATTGCTTTTAAGTAAATTGATTTTCCCAAGGTGCTTAAAAGTGGTTTGTTCTAAATTAGGTAAATATTCCTCTTATGATGTATTTAAACTTCTGATATTTACAGTAAAACCTTTTCATACAGAATAGGAAACCAAACTTTATCCTAGCCTTGCATGGATAATTGTGAATTCCTAACTAGTTACATCCAGAACAATGGAGTTATTTTTAATAGAGAACCCCTCTGTCACAGGCTGTGGAGAATCCAAGTCCCTTAAGAATAAATTAAATCATTTTATTTCCTAGGATTTTAGAATCTTCAATTATTTCTCAAACATACTACATTTGTTCATGTATAAAGACCATTTTCTAGACAATTATTTCAACAGAAAGATTTTCATAATTGTGAATTAGTGTTAAATTTTTCTGACTGCCTTTATAAGAATCTTTATTACTCCTTCCAGGGTCACAGAATATATCCTTAAGTTTTAATATAATTTAGAATCCCTAAATTCTATTATAAATTTAATTTTAAACAGCTGAAGGTGCTCCAATTTTAACATTTCTCAAATTTCAGAAGTGAGCAAAGAATTGAAGTTGACACCATCCTGCCCTAGGAGTTTGGTGGTAAACACTGTTCTCTACACAACATTCAAAAAATGTGAGTAAAATACCCCTGTATGTGAATAGAAAAATGTCTTACCTTTGCCAAAAAAAAAGTAGAACAAAGAACCTAGTCTAGACCTCTATAAATGCCTTCTGAGTCAAACAAATGAATGAAATAAAATTACATTTTAAACTCAAATATAATCATCTAATAGGACAGGTATGTTAACACTGATATTTACAGAAACTCAAATAATGCTAACATTGGTTCAACACCATCTCACAACCCCACTACCCCTGAGTTATTTAAAAACAACAAGGAGTTTTAATGATATTATGGAAATGAAACATATTAGGAGCCAATGTCTGAACTGAAAGTTAGTATTGCCAAGAACATCAGAAATTACAATCTAGCACTTACACACACTAAACTTTCATATCTCAACTTGGGCCAAAAATGAGATTCAAGGATTGATCCATTTTCAAACTGAGAAACATCTCCCATCAGTAGACAGCAGCTGATCACTAGAGTTTATCTTATGCAACTTACACTTGGTGGTTTTAAAAACCTGCCTGCCCCCCAACCCACATACCTTTGTTCTCCAAACACTGATCCTTGACACTAAGTCTGCACTATAAACAACTCCGCTCCAGGTAAGCCTGTGCCTAGGGACTGGCTTTTAACTAGCTGTACCTTGCTAAGTGTTGAAGTACCATCAACTCATCCTCCCACAGGGGCCTGTGATTGACTTCTGAGACCTGCCTCTGTCTAGCCACAATAATTTAAGCATTCACTGCCTCTTTAAAACACATAATGCCATACCATACTGTATATTTTAAGGCAAAAATAAGCATATAAGCTTATGAAAATGTTACTATATTCAAAGACACTCAGTAATCTAAAGAACAAAGTTCCTCCTCAACCATCTAAGATTATTCTCAACAGCTGTAAGAATGAGAATTAAGGTTTACTTGAAAATACTGTCTTACCACACAAAACTCTCATTTAATGGATTAACCTCATTAATGTGAAAAAGGCAATTGTGATTTCTAAAGTGGAAACACAGGTAGGTTGCAAAGATTCCCCTACACTGAAAATGATTCTTTTCCATTCTCAGCTGTAATTGTTGAAAGCTCAAATAATAAGCTCACTAAGATAATACACAGACTAAAACTTTATGCCTCTGTCATTCAATACTGGAAGTTCCTCTAAGAAACTGCACTTTTCCCCTCCACCTCGAGAATGACCCTGAATCAAGCCAGACTGGCCTGTCCACTTCAGCAATGCTAGCCCAGCTACAGGACAACTTCCCAAAAACATGGAGCTGGGACAACTTATGTATAGTACAACTTCTGAGAGGTTACCCAGGTGAATATGGGTATGAGGGGGTCTTTTTTTTTTTTTTTTTTTAAACTCTGTATTAGTGACTTTTCATATTGCCTCCTAACTTTGATTAGGAGTGGGGAGAAAAAACAGCAATCTAAAGCTTGAAACTTTATTTACTGATCACAAAGAGAAAAATAAATCATTTTTTGAACTATCCAAGCACAATTCGGAGTTGTCTGAAAATGCACGAAGTAATACCATAGGACCAACTCAGTCTTAAGCTTTGGAATACAATGAACTATCAAGTTTGTATAAGGCTTTGCTAATCATCTTCAATACACTGACCCATTAATTCCTTCTGACAACCATTTGAAAAAGTGTAAGTGAGATGTTTTCTCCTTAAATTAAAATGAGGAAACCTAGGCTAAAAGAGGTTCAAAAGCTCATAAAGTACACACAGCTAAAAAGTAAAACTACTCCTTGACAGACTAGATGCTCTGATTTCAAACTGACGCTCAGATGCAGCCCAAAATCTTTGCCCACCATTTCAACATCTTTGTCTTTTAAGATTATAGTAAATTTCTCATTTGTATTAAGCAACTTGATGTCCTACAAATCAAACAAATCATGGATTAATTCATGTTTCTTATATTTGTCACATTCACTAGGACACCATAATCCTATATGTAACATGGTTCTTATACTGGTTCCTTGAAAACAGTCCGATGCTCCCAACAGTCAGGAATGGTTATGGACAGGATGTTTCAGCCATCCGAACAGTCTCATTAACTGACGCCATACCTGTAGTTGAATTTACAATTTTCAAAGAGCTAGAAGCAATGCAAATCACATAACATTAAAATAATACTGAACAATTTAAAGCTGCTTTACTGACACAGGTCCTTCAGGATCATATAACACTCTGGAGTCAAGAATATGAACTGCAGTTATCCCTGGACAGTACTATAACTGTGGAAGGTATAGCAGACTCATATGTGTATACCAAACCTGGAAGTTGCCTCTTAAAAATCCTAATAAAAAGATTACTTTATCATTTGTCTTTTCCTGAAGGTAGCATGCCAAATGAGGAGGGGAAGATACTGGCTTACTGGATATTTATGGATGGGATCCAGTCCAGATAAATGCTTACTTTGACAAGTTGTAATTTTCACTATTTCATACAAAAATCAAAAAAAATGTTGAAATTCCTTTTACCAAATGAAACTCTAAAATGCAATAGATTTAAATTAAATCCACTAATCAGAAAACTACCTGCCGTCAAAATGACCTTTCTTGCTGTCTGTTCTAATTTTACACATATTCTTCCCAATTCATGGAATTAAAGTGTTTGATATTTAAATTCTATACTCTGATATTAAAACAATGATTTTCATTCTTCACATTAATCTTGCAGCTACGTAAGGAAAACCTAATGATGGTTTACCTGACACTTACAAAGTCATTTGAAAAGAATTGCCCAATGAACAGGTGAATGTAGGTGTGAGGGGGTCATTTTATTTCAATTCTCTATTAGTGACCTTTCATATTGCCTCATATAACTATCTATACTCCTTTATTGCAACAAGCTCTGACTACTTTTCCAGCACATACGATTACTTCAACTGAACAAGAAAATGTCATTTAAAGTTTCTGTCCAGTTTTAATTTCATGTAAGCATTCTTTTAAAAAACAAGTAATGTGCTTATTTTATCGACTCTACATGTGACAGCAAAGTTAAGCTATAGCTAACTCAGCCTTTAAATTCCGTTTGAATCTAAGCATCTTCTGGAAGCGTGGAAGAAAAGACAACTGAACTAGGAGATCTAAAAAGCAATAGGACCCAGTTAAATGTGAACAGATTTGGGAGTCAGAAAGCTCCACATTTCACTCTCCAATACAGTCACCACTAGACACATTTAGCAATTTAAGTTTAAAATAATTAAAAGTAGGGCTGGCCCATGGCTCACTCGGGAGAGTGCGGTACTGATAACACCAAGGCCACGGGTTCGGATCCTATATATGGATGGCCAGTTGGCTCACTGGCTGAGCGTGGTGCTGACACCACCAAGCCGACGGTTGAGATCCCCTTACAGGTCATCTTTAAAAAATAAATAAAATAAAATAATTAAAAGTAAAATTTTAAATGCAGTTCATTGGTCACACTAGCCGCATTTCTAATATCCAGTGATATGTGCCTTGTGGCTACCATATTGGACAGCAGAGATAGACCCATTTCTATCACTGAAGAAAATTCTATCGGGCAGTGCTGTTGGTAGGTTATGTGATCTTATGAATTTTCTAATTATCTAAGTTCTGTAAATCTCAATGCCCTTGTTTGTAAAATGTGCATAACACCACCTCAATTGAAAGACTGTTACTGGAATTTTAATTAGCTAATTATAAAAAAGCACAAGAGACAGGGCTTAGTATACATTAGATATCCAAGAAACAATAGCTATTAACACAATCCTATACTGGACTTAGATCTATGATGGTGACCCGGAACAAGTCACTTTCCCTTCCTGGGCCTCATATTCCTAAACTGAAAACTTTGGGAAGTTCTTCTGGTCAACTTCTAAGGACCCTATCAAATGATGCCATGTTAAAGAAAGTGTTGAGCAAAAGGGGCACAAAATCCAAAATCCTACTGAGTAAACTACCACCAAGGCTCCTAGAGCTTCCTGACAGATCCCAAGCATTCTCCCAGAAACCCCAGAAGACTGGCTCTACAATACAGCCCATGGTCTGATGTGAGCTATTTATAAAGTCTGTCTTAAGAGATTACCGGAATATCTTTCTGAAATTGTATATACTGTAATTAGAAGCTACAACCCCCTATTCCACAATGAGATCTTGCAGTTTTGACATTTCTTTTAGATGAACACTATTTTTCTCTTAAAAGCACTTAAACCAAAATACCTTAAAAACATATGTGAGTTTAAAAACAATTTTGTAATGGCTTAATTTTTTTTTAAACCAGCTGTGCCTCATTCTTAGCCAGTCTGTGGGTGCCACTCTGGTTTCTAAACAAAGTGAGAATTGTACCCTCATGGGTGAGGTCCCCTAGAAGGGCCAGAAACATGGCCAGAGACTTTACCCTTGTTAACAGCTGCTCCCAGGGAGCAAAGAAATTTACTGATCCAGTAAATTTCAGAGAGTCAGCCTCCAATGAGGGGGAACCAAGGGTCCCCACTAAAGACAAAAAACCAGAGCCACAGGCTGCTATCAGCAGTGGGGCATTGCCCAGGCGCCCGGGGTCACAGCTTTGACTTGCTGTTAAAGCTGTGGAGGAGCAACTCCAGCAGCTGAAATCAGAACTAAGTAGAGCAATTTTGCCCAAGGCCTGAAGCCTCAGAAAAAGTGTTATTCCAGAGTAGATTCCTTTTCTTCCGGGTCCGTCTGCTTCTTCTGACTCTTTGCCCACAACCACCGTGCCTCCCCCTTCCCAATGCCCCACCTCTTGCCACATTTTTTAAAAAAGAAAGAAAAAAAAGAATGAAGGGAGGAGGAGGCATATTCCCTCTCCCTTAGCTTTCCCTAGCAAGCCCTGGAAACTGGGGAAAATTCTAATCAAATTAGTTGCACATTAAAAAATAAACAGATAAGCAATCAGGGGGTGCCCACCCAACAAAACACCTCGCCCGTTCCAAAATATGATTAAGCCTGGGGGCGAAGAGGGGGAGGTGGACTAGAAACCAACAGGGATGGAGAGATAAAAGTGTGGATTTTTGGCCCCGGCGTCGGCCCATCGCAGCCAAATTCTAAATTTTGTTTAAAGAAAATGCTAGGCGGAAGAGTAAAGAAAATAAAAAGTGGTAACTTTTAAGGAAGTCTGCAAACGGCACCGTCTGGATAAAAATGCTATTGCTTCCCTCGGTCTGGGATGGCAGGATGGGAGCTGAGACTCGAAAAGCTCCAACTCCAGCCGCGCACTCCTGGAAGCCTCCCCGCCAACGGCGCGGCCGGGCGGCCCAGCCTCGTCTCCCGGGACGCCGGGTCCGAGTCCTCCGGCTCCCACGGGGCACCTGGACCCAGGCCTTTGGGAAAGTTCGCGGGACAGCCCGAGGCCCCACTTTCCGCCCAGAGTGACAGGCCCTTCCCACGCCGGCCGGCCCCCGCCCCGCCGCGGGCACCAGACGGTCCGC
>NW_007726383.1:209978-231211 GCF_000696425.1 Galeopterus variegatus | reverse complement strand
AGGGGACAGAGGGGGGGGCCGCCCCACTCCCGGGCCCCGTGTTCCCGGGGTGCCCAGGCGAGCGAGGGGCTCCCCAGCACTCTGGCGCCAAGTTTTCCTCGGGAAGCCCGGAGCGCTCCTGGGACAGGAACGCACTTTGGCGGACTCGGCGTCCGGCCGGGGCTTTCCAGCGTGCCGAGACCCGGCGGCCGAGCGCGGGGTCCCGGTCCCCTCCAGCCCCTGCTCCTGCACGCCTTACCGTCCCTGAGCTGAAACGCAGGGTTTCGGGTGCGCCACACGCCGGGTCGCCCACACCTTCCCAGCCGCCTGCCCCGAGGATGCCTTCTGCCGCCCCCTTCGTCGCTCCCGCCGCCGCCGCTATCCTCCTCCTCCTGCAGCCGCCGCCGCCGCTCAAATAACTACCAGGAGGGTTTGATGGGGGATTCCGCCATGTCAATGATGTCGAGACCACATGGGGATTCGGGGCCCGCCCACTGCCGTAAACCGCCGAGTATAGCCGCCGCCACAATCGCAGACTCGCAGGAGCTGTGGGGTCCTTGCTTGCCCCCCAGCCCTGCCTAGCGAAACAGAAACTCCTTTTGGTTCAGCCAGACTAAAGAAGGCTGAGGCTTAGGGGGACTAAACTCCTGAGCGGCGAAGGCTGCACATTGTGCAGATCGCCGAAACACCAATATAAATGCCGTGTTTGCTCAGTCATAATCAAAGCTAAGACGCTGACAGGTTTTCATTTACACATACATTTCCATTTCTTTGTTAATCCCCACAGCAAACTTGTGAGCTATTTTGTCGCTCCCTTCTTTATTTCCCGCAGCATCTTGTTCATGTAGCTAACATAGCATGAGCCAATTTTATTATACCTAAATGTAAAACGACTGTTTCTCCTTTCAGTACCCAATATGCAATCTCAAGGGCAGAGATTGTTCCTTGCTCTTATCTGTATCTGCCAAACAGTACAGTTCAAGAACCACAATAGGACTCATTAGATTACTGTTGAGTTTATGTTAATTAAATCAAATGAATGTATTCCTGTTGTACAGGCTCAAAGAGGTTAACAGACTGCTTCCCATCCCTCTCCTCAAATTATCCAGGAGACAAGAGAGCAGAAGTTACGCTAGAGAGGCCTCTTCCCTCCATAGCTGCCCAGGTATTCTGAATAACTACATTTAGCTTCAACTATTAAGCCATAAAGGAGTATTCAGTAGTGACCAGAAACAACGTATTACTTTCATTGACCTAAAAAATAATAACAGTATATAGTACTGTACTAAAGCCCTAAAAACATGAACACTGAGAAATAGCTCCTTCCCTTGTGGAATTTGCAATTCTTTTTTGGAGACGCGAGGGATAATGGTGAGTCCAGGAAAATGGAGGCCCTCCTCCTAACTGACTTCTTTCCTGTGGATGTCGCAAAGGAGCTCTTGAAGCCATCTTTCTGAAACATGGTTCCAATCCTAGGCCATAGTCTTGCATGGGAACGGGGGATGAAAAAGCAGTAGTTCCCCAGTGTCCACAAGGTACGATCCAAACTCTCGTCCTGGCACAGATTCCATTTGGGCCTAAATGCCCTCTCTGGCTTCAGACTCTTTGTCTGCCCCCTGAGGCATGCCTTCCAGCCCAGCTGAACTCATGGCTCCCAGAGGCACCTCTTTGTGCATGACTTTCTTCTGTCTGGAACATACTTCTTCCTCATCTCTAACATCATTTACTCATCCCTAAGCTCCAGCTAAAATCACTTCCTCTCTTCCCACAATCTCATAATTCTTTTTAGTTCTTCTCACATTGCTCTGAAGTTATTGTTTACCTTCTCCACTTGACTAAGTCTTGTTCGTTTTTGTATCCCTAACATTGACCTAGCATTATGCTTTGAATATAGTACCCCCCCTTAACTTTGTTGAATAAATTAATTGTAAAGTATCTGGAGGAATCTGAATAACTTAGATAAATGGGCAAATTTTAGAGGGTGAAAGGTTAAATTCAAGTGTTGAAGGACAAGCTTGGCAAAGGAGGTAAAAGTGGCAAGAGAAATTCAGAGGACAGAATTATTTATGCCTATTTCTTCCACTAGATTGAATTTCTTATTCAAGAAGAAGAAAGATCAATGTACAGTTATCCCTCCGAATCCATGGGGGATTGGTTCCAGGACCTCCCCAGCACACCAAAACCCACAAATGCTCAACTCCTGATATAAAATGCTCATAGTATTTGCATGTAACCTACACACATCCTCCCATCTACTTTAAATCACATCTATATTACTTATAATACCTAATACAATGTAAATACTATGTAAATAGTTGTTATACTGTATTGGTTTTTATTTGTATTTTTTATTTTTGTATTGTTATTTTTTATTTATTGTTTATTTTTTAATCCACAATTGGTTGACTCTGCAAATGCAGAACCCACAGATATAGAGCACTGATTGTACATAAAGTGCTTTATAATACATATTTTAAATGCATGTTCAGGGTGGGCCAATTAACTGAGTTTGTAGAGTATGGTGTTGACAACACTAAGGTCAAACTTTTGGATCCCTGAACTGACCAACTGCCAAAGAAAAAAAATGTGTGTTCATCTATATTATCAGTGTTTCATTCATCCTTTTTTTTTATTTATTTTTTTGTCTTTTGTCTTTTTCCGTGTCCGGCAACGGATCGCAACCCTCAGTGTTGCCCCCGTACCGGACTGGGGACTGGCAACGGGATTGCAACCCTCGGTGTTGCTCCCACACCTCACTCAGCCAGTGAGCGGGAACCAGTCTGTATGTGGGATCCGAACCCTCGGGCGGGAGCGCCGCCGCGCTTCCCAAGCAGCGCACTTATCCAGTGCGCCACCGGGCCGGCCTCATTCATCCTTTTATCCCTAGCATTTTACACCAGTTTTTTTTTTTTTTTTTTAAAAGATGACCGGTAAGGGGATCTCAACCCTTGGCTTGGTGTTGTCAGCACCACGCTCAGCCAGTGAGCAAACCGGCCATCCCTATATAGGATCCGAACCCGTGGCCTTGGTGTTATCAGCACCGCACTCTACCGAGTGAGCCACAGGCCGGCCCTTTTACACCAGTTTTAACACAGAAAAGAAACCCAACGAATTTTTGCAAATTGAGCAGATATATAGTATAGTAGAAAAGAGCACAGAAATTGTAATGAAGCAAAAGCCAATGAGTTGGGCAAGTTATTATTCTCTGAGCTTGCGTTTTCTTATTTATTAAATCACAAT
Source organism: Galeopterus variegatus (assembly GCF_000696425.1). Taxonomy (NCBI): domain Eukaryota; kingdom Metazoa; phylum Chordata; class Mammalia; order Dermoptera; family Cynocephalidae; genus Galeopterus; species Galeopterus variegatus. The sequence goes on along the minus strand of NW_007726383.1, from coordinate 227,992 downwards.
ATTGCCTTCCTGCTAAAGTTGTGAGGATTGAAAAACTCAAGCACTTGATACTGAATAAATAAATATTGGTTCCTCCTTAAATGAATGAATGAATGAGTAAATGAATGAATGATGATGTCTTTCCTGGAAGGATTAATAGGACAGAAAATTGGAAGCTTCAAAGAAAAAGGTGGGATTTTTGATAGACAGCTCTCAATTACACACATAGGGACTTAGATTTAATACAATGAGAAAACACTGTGGGATTATTGAGGCATGAAGGGATTGAAATAGGTTTCAAAGTTGATTATTCTGGCAGTGGTATGCACAACAAGACTCATGTCAGAGAATCATGTTCCGAACCTATTCAGGAAATGATGAGGACTTAGACTAGAGTCATGGTTCTGGAAATGGGAAGAAGGGCTTCAACCCCAGGCAATCAGTACTACTTACTATCTGCTGTTGACAGCATGAGTCACCTGCCCCAGGTCCCAAATTATGGAACTATAGTCATGACTAAGACTTTGCTCCAAATGCAGTTTAGGATTATCTCAAATTCAAAAATTAACATCCAAATGAAGACACCTGGAAGCTAACTAAGGCCTAACAGAAAATTGGAAGCTTCAAAGAAAAAGGTGGGATTTTTGATAGACAGCTCTCAACTACACACATAGGGACTTAGATTTAATACAATGAGAAAACACTGTGGGATTATTGAGGCATGAAGGGATTGAAATAGGTTTCAAAGTTGATTATTCTGGCAGTGGTATGCAGAACAAGGCTCATGTCAGAGAATCATGTTCCGAACCTATTCAGGAAATGATGAGGACTTCGACTAGAGTCATGGTTCTGGAAATGGGAAGAAGGGCTTCAACCCCAGGCAATCAGTACTACTTACTATCTGCTGTTGACAACATGAGTCACCTGCCCCAGGTCCCAAATTATGGAACTATAGTCATGACTAAGACTTTGCTCCAAATGCAGTTTAAGATTATCTCAAATTCAAAAATTAACATCCAAATGAAGACACCTGGAAGCTAACTAAGGCCTATAACAAAATATATGAGAGTACTTCAAAAAGTTCATGGAAAGATTCGTATTACCTTTTATTTCTACTTTTCCATGAATTTTTAAGCCCTTCCACCACCCATGCGATGTAGGCTGATTGTGTTTTTTAAAAAAGATTCAAAGTCATACTTCCTGATCTCAAATAATTTGTATTATAACAAAAGAAATGTAACACTAACACATAGAAACGCATGAAAGTATCGAAACTAGCATTGGAAAGGTCTCAAACCATTAAACCTCTGAACATTTCTATAGTCAAAAATGCTAAATTTGAACCTTTTTCTTGAAGATTACTATGACTAGTAACACAACATCTAGAAGACTCAGCTGTGTTCTCAGTCTCAATATACTTTCCGTGCCTGTAGTTGGGGTTGCTAGTTCTCAAAGGCAGGCTCAGTCTTGCTTCTAATCTTGAAAACCAATCTTGACCTTAGCTAGAGGGCATTAACTCTTTGCGTCTATTTATTCTTTTCTTTTCTTTTTTTTTTTTTTAAAGATGACCTGTAAGGGGATCCTAACCCTTGACTTGGTGTTGTCAGCACCACACTCTCCCAAGTGAGCCACGGGCCGGCCCTTGGGTCTATTTATTCTAATGTCCTGAGCCAGATCTGATACCAGCTTTAATATGAACATTGACTCAAAGCCAATTAATCCTGTTTTGAAGAGTATTCTGAATTTACTAGAGTACTAACTAAAGGACAGGCAGCTCAGTCAATAATACAATCTGATAGCGACACAGCAAGTTCAGTTAAACACATTTTTCCAGAACAATTTAACAAGTCAAAGCTGCGATCTGCCTTCTTTTTTAGTGTTCAAGGCCAGACAAGGGCAAATTTTAGCTCCATATTTAAAAAAAAGACATTTCAAACAAAGAGATCTGTCCTTGGTTATCAGAAGCTGAATGACGATCAGGTCTCATAAAATCACAGGGTTAATAGGCTCCTGCTCTCCCTCCCAAAGCAGAATCTTTACTCCCATGTCCATCACAGTTAAGCACCTAGCATCAGCCTGAACACTACCGGGAAAACAGAAAACACTTCTTGCCCAAGGAGACTTTTATTAACACCTCTAGTTCTAAACCAGTCTTCTGATACTGTCTCCTTGCAACTTTCCCCCACTGGTCCTGTTTCTGCCCTCTGGAGGCAGACAAAATAACAACACTCACCTTCCTAGTGACTTTCCAATGAATTGGCGGTGGCTGTCATTTGCTCCCTGAAGATTCTCTTTTCCTGGATAAACATCTCTGACATGCTGAACTCTTCAAGGATCTGTCTCCATCCTTTTGTTCCAACACCTCTGGGGGCCTACTTGTTCAACATCTCTGAATGTTGGGTATCCAGTTTCTATTCATATTTCAGGCATGATCAGAACAAAACCAGAGTGGTACCCTTTCCTGCTTTAATTTGGACAGAACATGTCTATCATTACATTTTAATATTGTGCTAATTTTCTCGGTAGCCTCCTCATCTTATTAACTCAGCTTCTTCTTCCATGAAAAGTTGTCAACCTGGGCATAAGATTAATTTAATCCTATTAATCTAATTGACATTAATTAGTTAATTGATTGAATATTTAACTTTATTAAATTGTATTTATTAGTTTCATTCTCACATGCCAGCCTATCTAGGACTTTTCAGACATTGAATCTATCATAAAAAAAAACCTTCCCCAGTTTTGTGACATTGATAAGTATGACAAACATACTTTCCATGTTGCCATCCAAGTCATTAACAAAAACAGGAAATAAGACATGGCCAAGGACATATCACCAGTAATTTTTCTCTTGAGGCAAAGTTATTTTAAAAGCTATGAATCTGTCTATCATGCTGACTTACCCTGAGCCATACCACCCTAGGGGAGCAGGTTGGGTCTGACTTTCACCACAGTCATTGTCACCACTCTTGCAACTCTCATACCTGATTTATTCCTGCTATCATTTGAATATGTCCCCCAAAGTTCATGTGTTGGTAATTTAATCCTCAAAATAACAGTGCTGAGAGGTGGGATCTTTAAGAGGTGTTTAGGTCATTATCACCTAATGGATTAATGGATTAATGTCATTCTCACAGGAGCTGGTTTGTTATTGCTACAGTGGGTTTGCTATAAAAGTGAGTTTGGCCCTTTCAAATTCAAAAATTAATGTCCAGATGAAGAAGCCCAGAAGTTAAGGACTACAACAAAATATCCACTTGCTCTCATGTGCTCTCTTTCGTCCTTCTGTCTTCCACCGTGGGACAATGCAGCATGAGAGGCCTCACCAGATATTGACCTCTCAACCTTGGACTTCTCAGCCTCCAGAAGTGTAAGAAATAAACTTCTTTTCTTTATAAATTACCTGGTCTGTGGTATTCTATTACAGTAGCACAAAACAGACTAAGACAACTCCTCTGGTCATTTTCTGTTCCTAAGTGGTCAAGACCTTTGAATGATACCTAAGTGTCTTCCCATCAGGTGTGCTAGATACTGTCATCCTCAAACAAATTCAAAGTTTGCCCTGGATAGAAATATACATGTGTAGATATATGTGTCTGTCTTCATCAGTTTGGGTTTCTATAACGTGATACCATCAACCAGGTAGCTTAAACAAAAATTTATTTCTCACAGTTCTGGAAGCTGGAAAGTCCAAGATCAAGGCACTGGCAGATCAAGGCACTGGCACAGGGTAAGAGCCCACTTCCTGGTTTGCAGATGGCCATCTTTTGGTTATATCCTTACAGAGCTGAGAGCAGACAGAGGAGATCAAGCTCTTTTATGTCTTTTTTAAGGGTACTAATCTCATTCGTAAGGACTCCATCCTCATTATCTAATTACCTTTCAAAGGCCTCACCTCCTAATACCATGATATTGGGGGGTAGGATTTCAGCATATGAATTTTGGGGGGACATAAACATTCAGTTCATAGCAATGTCCTTCACAGAGAAATGAAGCAAAGAAATGTCTTTAGCTCAGGCAATATGGCTCAGATACAAGCCATTTTGGTCAAGGAAAGATTCTGACATTTGACCAGAAAGCAATAAGTTGAAAACAGAGTAAACTTATTGCATAAAAATGGGGCCTATTCTGGTTTGTGAAAGGTAGGACATTATATTTGAAATTGTTTCTCATCTTTTGTAGTTAGCACTACAAAATATGTAATATTTGTTTTAGTTTTTGGAAGCTGACCCTTTGGTATTTTACAAATAATCTGTGTGTCTTAGATCTCACTAGGCATGGGGTCAAATTATGATCTCATTAACGTTAACAAACACCTTTTTTCTGACTCTGGCAGCCACCATTATTGTAGGATTTCCCACTCCCCTTGTACTCTTTCCATTTCTTTCTAGAATTCTCTGTGAATTTCTGAGCAAGTTTTTTTTTTTTTTTTCTTTCTGACCAGTAAGGTGATCGCAGCCCTCGGCACGGTGTGGTCTGCGCCATACTCAGCCAGTAAGTGCACCAGTCATCCCTATATAGGATCTGAACCCGCGGCCTCGGTGCTACCAGTGCTGCACTCTCCCGAGTGAGCCACGGGGCCGGCCCCTGAGCAAGTTTTTTGTCAGCTTGCAGAAGCCTGAGAAGCAATGTACAGTAACTTGTTAACCCAGCCAGAGGGGCTGCTATACCACCTCCCCACAAGGTTAGCATGACAAACTAGCTCCTCCCTTTCTCTATGACATATTCTGCTATTCTGATCACTAACTAGGGAGCCCTTGGCACCCAATATCTCATGGTCTTTTAATCATTGTACAAATATTTATTGAGCACCTATCATTCCAGACACTGCTTTGTGGATATAAACTATGTCCATGCCACTGAGTCTAGTGGAATTAGAGAGACAATAAATAAGCAAATATGTAACTCCACATTGAGAAAGGTGCTACAAAGGAAGAGATCAGGGTGCTATGATAGCCGAGGATGGAGAGGGTCGGGAGGCTACTTAAAAAGGCCTGTCTATAGAAATTATATGTAAGCTGAAACCTGCAGGGAAAAAACCTGCAGACACCCAATGATGTGCAGAGTAAAAGCAGAAAGTATTGCAGGGAGAGGGAAGAGTGTCTGTTACATACTGAAGCCAAAGAGACCAGTGACTCTCAGTTTGAGTGGCAGATAACACTAGATAAGTGGACAGGGACAGATCACACATAACTTTGTAGGTCATACTATAGGGTTTGGGTAATATTCAGAGAAGCTACCATGGAATTTAAAAAGGAGAGTGACACAATCTGATTGACTTGTATAAATGATTGCTCTGCCTAGCATGTGGACCCAAGACAAGAAGGAAGACTAGATTGGAATCCAAGAGGTCCATTAGTGAAATCAGGTAAGAGATGGCAGCGGCTTGGACTAGGGTGGTGGCAGTAAAGATGAAGAGTAATGAATGGTTTAGGTATATTCTGACAGAACTGACAAAAACTCACTGATTCGTTTTTGGAAATGAGGGAAACATTGGAGTCAAAAAATTCATGTAAAAATCGCTTTTTCAATTTTTACTTGCAGGCCCTCTGTCCTTGAATGCAAACACAAATCCCAAGGCAATCTAGCACTGCCTTGCAAATAATAGATGCTCAATAAATATTTGTTGAGTCACCAAATTGGAAATTATATTAGCTATACTGTGAGATTTTATTCTCAGCATTAAAAAGGCAGTTTACATTACTGTCTTTATTTTAAAATATATACGACACTTGAAATCAGAGTTTGCACATTTAAGAAAGTAAATAAAAAATTAGCAATTAGATACTTCTGAAACTAAGACAAATTAGATCTGTTCAATTTGGAGAAGTTAAGTGACTCGCCAAAGTCAGAGAGTTAAAGAGGAACAGAGCTAGAACTTGAAATCAAGTGAGAATAATAGTTAAAATATTTAACATTGGATATGGCTTTGAAACCAACCAATCATCAGCCTTCACATCACATAGGTGTGTACTGGTTGAACATCAACCTGAATCCGGGTATTATCACTCTAAATGGTATTGTCTATCGTATACTCCACAGGCATATCTTTTTCCTCTAAAGCAATAATCTGAAAGCATGGAAGCTCTTTGCAACTCTTGCTGGAGCTTACCTGACAGAAGCTCCAACTTCAGACCAACCTCAGAGTTCCCAAGATTTTTTCCTTAAGGAGCCTCTCCTTCTACAAAATGCCAAAACATTCAATTGAGAGGTGAAAGCCAATTAATCTGTTATTTGCCTTTTCTCTCACAGCTACTGGTATGACTGTTTCTCTTATTTATATTAGAATTACTGAGTTGACAGGTTATTTTGACCTCTAATAGACAAAACTTTAAACGGGAAGTTGGAACAAACAGATAAAGTGTCGTGTCATCATGACAACTAAATGTTCATTGAGTAATAGTCTGACCAAGGGAATATTATGAAGTCAACACATATTAAATAAAACTCCCCTCCTTCTGCATGCACTTCCCATCAATTTTCACTATGCAACAATGAGACATCTCTTTTAGCCCTAACCTAAGTTTTTTGCTTTAAAGCCCATTTCTTCTGGATCCCTTAAGTCACTGAATGTCATTAACACACATATTCAATCATTTCATTCAAACATCATATCTTTAAAACTTACCACAAGCCAGGGTCAGATGTGTTATAAAATCCAATAAAATACAACTCTTACCATTTAAGAGTCTGGTGGGGAAAATTGCAAAGTAAATTAATGATTTCATGAGATGGGACACATGGTATGCCAGAGGTTAGCACAGAGAGCTCTCTGAGCAAAATAATAATAATAATAATAATAATATCACTGGGCATGCTCTAAAGATTAACTCTTCCCATGAATAGCTATAATATATATCTTCAAAGCTTTGACCCAAGGGAATAACTAATGGTCGGTAATGTAGGTGCTGTGGCAGCACAGTAGAGAGTATTTCAAGAGCATAGAGGATCTTTGTGTGCCCCTCAAGTTATTCTACCTACATAGCTTTTGGTTTCTCCCTATACAACACTAATTGTAATGAGCACTTTCCTTCCCCCCGCCCTTAGTACTTAAATTCATAAAGAGATAAATGACATATGGGATGGCCATAAAAATTAAGGCTGTTATATCTGTCTTCAAGGAACATCTTTGATTGACAACTCCAGCTGCCACACCTCTGGACCACCACATTTTTTGAGGCCACATTTCTTCCAGGCTGCTCACAGGGAATGACAGCATGGTAGGGGTACCAGGCAGGCTCATTCCTGCAGTATATGAGATCCCTCTAATTGAATGTGTTCGAGGGCCCACTGGACCCACCATGAGATGGACCTGAACTAAAACTCCATTGAGCTCCTGACTTCCATAAGCCCCTACTCTGACTAGAGGGCTACAATGACATTTTGGGTCTCCTGGAATCAGTGACAGTTTAGAGCCAGTGTCCAGTAGTCCTAAAAGTCTGCCCCCCCGACCTAACTGCCCCCCGCCCCCCGACACCATACACAGTTACTCTGGTAAAAGGCCCTGGGTCCCTTTGGGGAAGGCTGGGAAAAAGATTAACAGTATCAATTTTTGGTACTGTAATAGGGTCTTTCCCTGAGAGGACCTGGCCTACCATTCTGGGGAGTTTACAGAGTTGGTTCTCGGTCTGTAAATTGGCTCAAGTCTGGGAATTGAATTGGGGGCTGTGACTCTCTGTTTTTATAATTCAAGTTAGACTTTTCTTCACTTGGCCTAGAACTTTTCTGCTTACACAGATCAGGTAATAATTTAGCAGTCTTCCTATCTCTTTCACTTCTGGGAACACCATGATTAACTAGCCAGTGCAATAGATCTGTACTGACAGTTCTGATTGCCAGTTTGAATCTGCTGTCCATTACAGTGACTATGCCCCCCTCGCCTTGGGTGGTTGAGTGTCACCACTTGTCTCCTGCCACCCCAGGATCCAATTATCCCCATTGCATTTAAGTTTTCCAATTGAATGGCTGCAGTTCCCATGATAAGATATGGCCTACAGAGAAGAACCATTACAGAGCTCTTCAAGATGCTGGGCTCCCCTCACAAATTTATTTCTCATAGTATTGATGAAAGGTATGTCTTCTGGACCTCCCCAGTATGGGTGAGTAGGTCTTAAATGACAAATCCATTCTAATATTCCAATCTCCCTAAGTTTCTGAATCTCTTTCAGTACATTAAATCAAGGGAGGTTAGGCATTTCCAATTCTCTCTCAGGGGACCATCTTTTGATCCATGTTTCAGCCAACTAATCAGAGGGTTAGAGCCCTTTCAAACTCCCTGAGCTGCAACATTGAATACAGAATCTCTACTTAGTGTGCCCATATGCATTAATAAATATATATGCACAGCTGTCCCTCAGTATTTGTGAGGAATTGATTCCAGAACCTCTGTGGATACCAAAATCCACAGATGCTCAAGTCCCTGATATAAACTGGTATAGTATTTACATATAAGCTATGCATGTCCTCCCGTATACTTATATCATCTCTAGATTATTTGCAATACCTAATACAATGTAAATACTATGTAATACACACTATATTGTTTTTTATTTATATTATTTTATTCTCCTGAAAGTTGACATATTATTGTTGAACTTTTTATTTTCTTTCCTTCCTTCCTTCTTTCTTTTCTTTCTCTTTTAGCTCCCACTTATAAGTGAGTACATGTGGTATTTCTCTTTCTGTTCCTGGCTTGTTTCACAAAACATAATTTTCTCTAAGTTCATCCATGCTACTGTGAATGGCAGAATTTCAATCTTCCTTATGGCAGAGTAGTACTCCATTGTGTATGTACACCACATTTTCCTTTTCAAGTCACCTGTTGATGGACATTTAGGTTGGTTCCAACTCTTATCTATTGTGAATAGAGCTGCAATAAACATATTAGTGCAGGTATCCCTTTGACCTGAATGAACATATTAGTGCAGGTATCCCTTTGACTTGATGATTTCCATTCCTTTGGGTATGTACTCAGCAGTGGGATTGCTGGATCATATGGTAGTTCTATCTGTAGTTGTTTGAAGAACCTCCATACTGTTTGCCATAAATGCTGCACTAATTTACAGTCCCACCAACAGTGTAAGAGGGTTCCCCTTTTTCAGCATCCTTACTGGCATTTATTATTCTCTGTCTTTTTTATACTGGCCAGTCTAACCGGGGTGAGATGGTGTCTCAAAGTGGTTTTGACTTGCATTTCCCTAATGCTTAGTGATGTTGAACATTTTTCCATGTGTCTGTTGACCATTTATGTATCTTCCTTTGAAAAATGCCTATTCAGCTCCTTTACCCATTTTTTAATCAGGTTACTTTTATTTTTACTGTTAAGTTGCTTAAGTTTCTTGTATATTCTGGATATTAATCCCTTGTCAGATGCGTAGTTTGAAAATGTTTTCTCCCATTCTGTAGGTTATCTTTTCACTCTGTTAATTGTTTCTTTTGCTGCACAGAAGCTTTTCAGTTTGATATAATCTCATTTGTTTATTTTTCCTTTTGTTGCCTGTGCTTTTGGGGTCTTATTTGTAAAGTTTTTGCCCAGTCCTACTTCCTGAAGTGTTTCCCCTGTGTATTCTTTTAGGAGTTTTATAGTTTCAGGTCTTATCTGTAAGTATTTAATCTATTTTGAGTTGATCTTAGTATATGACAAGAGGTACAGGGCTACTTTCATTCTTCTACATATGAATGTCCAGTTTTCCCAGCACCATTTATTGAAGAGGTAGTCTTTTTCCCTAATGTATGTTTTTGTTACCTTTGTTAAATATCAAAGTATGTGGGTTGTAAGCATGTGGGTTTACTTTTGCATTCTCTATTCTGTTCCATTGGTCTGAGTGTCTGTTTTTATGCAAGTACCATGCTGTTTTAGTTGCAATAGCTTTGCAGTATAATTTGAAGTGAGACAGTGTTATGCCTCTGGTTTTATTTTATTTATTTATTTATTTATTTTTACTTAGGATTGCTTTGGCTACTTGGGGTTTTTTGTTGTTCTATATGAATGTTAGGATTGTTTTTTCTATTTCTGTGAAGAACGTCATTGGTTTACTTAGGATTGCTTTGGCTACTTGGGGTCTTTTGTTGTTCTATATGAATGTTAGGATTGTTTTTTCTATTTCTGTGAAGAACGTCATTGGTATTTTGGTGGGGATTGCATTGAAGCTATAGATTGCTTGGGTAATATGGTCATTTTCACAATGTCAGTTCTTCCAAATCAGGAGCATGGAATGTCTTTCCATCTTTTTGTGTCTTCTTTAATTTCTTCCAGCAGTGGTTTGTAGATCTTGTTGAACTTTGTTAACAATATGGGGGCCAGCCCATGGCTCACTTAGGACAGTGTGGTGCTGATAACACCAAGGCCACAGGTTCAGATCCCTATATGGGGATGGCCAGTTAGTTCACTTGGGAGAGCGTGGTGCTGACAACACCAAGTCGAAGGTTAAGATCCCCTTACTGGTTATCTTTAAAAAAAAAAAAAGATATGCATGCTGAGGTATTTAAAGGAAAGAGTAGTAATGTCTGCAGTTTACTCTTTCTTTAATTCTTCTTATTTCTTCTTCAAACCCTCACTTTGAGGGCTGACTCTCAATAGATTGCAGCAAGGGAACTGCTCTGCTGTGTACAAAACCCTGACCCAGAAACAGGTCGTCTATGAAAAGGAACAATGAAAAATCCCATTTTCCCTGTGTTTATTGTATGTTAAGGTAATGCAGTCCTAGTACAAAGCAGTATCTCTTTCCTAAGTCATCACTCTACTTCAGCTGTGATGCTGTGGACAGAACAGTGAGCATGGAGCAATGCAGATAATACAGATCTGAAGTCAAGTCTAGCTCCACCCCTTAGAATCTCTGTGACCTTGAGCAAGTCACCTGAATTTTCCTCACTTGAAATAATGACTTCTTCACAAGTTTTTCTAAGGATTAATAATAAACAATGTATGTAGAAGTGTATGGCACACAATAACTCCTTGGTAATGATTAAATCCAGGGCTTTTTCATTGTTCTTGTTTTGATGGATAGCACCAGAGGCAGAAAGGAGTTGGATTGCTCACAGTGATATTTCTAGAAAAACATTCCTATTTATATAGCAACACAAGTTGACCCCTGTTCATTATCATCATAAGAAAGTGAAAAGTCATGCTTCTGCTGAAAGGAATTTACACTTTCACTCAAATAGAAACTGTAGCCTGGTCGGTGGTCTGGTTCATACGCTGTCTCAACTTTCAGGCCATTCATAGGGCCCATAGCATAGCATGTGGTCAATACCTGCTTTTAGGGTTTAAGAACCAGAACCCGAAATCCCAGAGTCAATCGTTTTAGCCGACTACCCTAGGATGGAGTTGCAGGATGGTTGCATGTCTTGGTGCTGTTCAGCTTGAGTGACCCAGCTCAGGTGATCTAGCTTGGGTCTTGATGCTTATCAGCTTGCTGTGTCTGTCTGTCTGTCTTTCATGGTGGAATCAGAACCATAACCCTTTGACCTAATGAAGCAGAGTGAATTGAATCAGAGTGACCGAATGAAGCAAAGTGCAAGTCAGCCTCCTATAAATTACAAATCGCTTTCACTATGTGCTGGCTTCTGCTTCATGTCTCCCACCTAAGACCACAGCTAGCTTCCTTGACATATTTCTTTACGATGCTTGTTAATCATTTGCTCTTCACCACATATGAAAAAAATATAAGGAGCTTTTTAAAAACTGGTCTGGGAGGATTTAGCAGTTTATTATAAAGGATATTTTAAAGGATACAAATGCATAGGGCAAAGTAAGAAGGAAGGGGTGCAGAACTTCCATGCCCTCCCTGGGTTTGCCACCCTCCAGGAACCTCCATGTGTTCAGCTATCTGGAAGTTCGTAGATAAAACTATTTCTTAATTTAACAAGTTGTCTGATATGAGGGAAGCTAGGCTTCATCTGTAAAATGAGAAATTTGTACTAGAAGTACTTCAAGGTCCCTCTGACATTTTTTACTTGGTGAGGTTGTTTGGGGGCTAATTTACATGATTACTTCTGTGTATTATCACAGGTTAAATCTTATTACCGTAATTTAAAATAGGGTGCTTAGGGTAGACCGTATTGAAAAGGTGATTTTTAAACAAAGGAGGTAAAGAAGTTAACCTTGAAGGTATCTAAGAAAGAGTATCTCAGGCAGAGAAAAGTGCCCATCCAAGGACCCTGAGGTGAAAGTGAACCTGTTTAAGCAGTAGACCAATTTGATGAGTATAGGTTAAATATAAAGCATACACAGACTGATACAACCCACAAAAAGACCAAAAAGTCTTTAATGAGGAGAAAAATGATACATTAAAAAGCTTTGAAGGATTCAAAAGTTAATGGAACATCAAATAGCTTTTAGAAAAACAATTTGAGGGCCGGCCCAGTGGCGCACTGGATAGTGCGCCACTTGGGAAGCACGGCGGCGCTCCCGCCCGAGGGTTCGGATCCCACATACAGACCGGTTCCCGCTCACTGGCTGAGCGAGGCGCGGGAGCAACACCGAGGGTTGCGATCCCGTTGCCGGTCCCGGTCCGGTCCGGGGGCGACACTGAGGGTTGCGATCCATTGCCGGACACGGAAAAAGACAAAAAAAAAAAAAAAAGAAAAAGAAAAACAATTTGATAATTCAAGCAAAATGAATCAGAAACATAAGAATTACTTTTCCCCTTAAATTGCTATTAATAAAAATTTGGACAAAATTCTTGGCAAATACGCATTAGGTAGTTTTTTAGCCCTTTCCTCCTCCTCCTCCTTGAAAAAATAGGAATTTAAAAATTTCAAATTGCAGTTTTCATAAACTGGTGATAATGGATAATCTGGTTTCTAAATACATAACGCCAATTGAATTAACAAATGAAGTAACTACTAGAAAAATAATACCACTCATGAAATAATGAAACTTCTAATTATATAAATCCTTTTGATATAAGAGCTTAAAAGTTAAATAAAAGCAAGGGAAATTTCTTCATATAACAGTTGAAATCTCTTCTGGTTTTGGTATTCTTCAAGATTCTTACATTCCCTAAGATTTAGAATAGGCCAAGTACATTCCTTTTTCTGCTCCTCTAGTTGAAATCTGTTGATATCCAACACAAAGCTGGAAAAATTGGGATAGATACTCCATTAATTTAGATGGGATATGAGACCCTTCCTGGCTTTCTAGGGTTGAAATAATTGTAGTGTTAGGTGGGAAAGAACAGGAGGAGGATGGGAGAGTTGAGTGGTGGAGGATGGTGTGTGTGGGATGCAAGTGGAAAACAGCAGCAGTCCAGGAAGGTAGATTCAAAGTTTCAGATCGTGGCCCTGCCTAATAATAATAATAATAATAACAACAACAACAACAACAACAATAACAGAAAACCCTTACAGAGCACTTACTATGTGGTGGGGAATACATTTTATTTATATGTAATAATACCATTCTCTCACCCTGACAAGTAAAGTATACAACTGGTCAAAAGATTTTATTTATTTATTTATTTATTTTGTCCTTTTTGTGATCAGTAAGGGGATCACAACCCTTGGCTTGGTGTCGCCCGCACCGCGCTCAGCCAGTGAGCACACCGGCCATCCCTATATAGGATCTGAACCCGCGGTGGGAGCGTCGCTGCACTCCCAGTGCTGCACTCTCCCGAGTACGCCATGGGGTCGGCCCTCAAAAGATTTTTAGAGTGAAATGTATTTTACTGCCTTCTACCTTCTAGTGTTGCAAGGGAGGATTTGACTGCCTGTCTATTTTTCTCTCCTCTTTACGAATAACATTCATTCTGTCTAGAAGCTTAGAAGATATTTCTCTTTATCTCTGGGTAAATAACAACAAGAAATACTTGAGAGCTTACTATAAGCCAGAAAATATTCAAAGCATTTCACATATATTAATACATCTAATGATCACAGCAACACTTTGAAACTATTACAATTGCTATTCCCACTATACAGGTGAGAAAACTGAGGAAAAGAAAGTAACTTGTCCAAGTTAAATAACCTCTAGTGCGAGTTAGAATAGTTGGTAAAAAGGCAAGAACACAGTAGATGAAATGAAATGTGAAAGCTATTTTGAAGACAGTGTGCTTCACAGAATACAGGAAATCTGAAAAGAAAAATTTTGTCAAGGGTGATGGACGTGCTTAGATACTAGTACCCTGACGTGTGCAGCAAAGGAGGAAGTTAATTGAAGGAAACTGTCTGGGTCCAATACAGGGAGAATTCCAGGGATAGATCGTATCACTTTTTTGCTAAAACTTAGGAGGGAACAAAATATTGACCGTGGCCTATGTGGCTTAGCGTGTACACCTCTGTAAGCACTTATAATTTGGTTGTACTGTTTTGTTTGCACAGCTTTTTGAATACTCTTCCTGCGTTTAGGGAATACATGACCCTTCCAGATCCTGCCTCCCTGCAAAGCCACACAGCTTTTCCAGCCCCATTTTTATCAAGAGTAGAAACTACATCACATGTGAATGGCTGAAAAGCTGGCAATGTTTAACCTGGAGGAGAGGAGACTTTGCCAGGGTGGGTGAGTGAAGGACAGCATTGATAGAGACCTCTCCAAATATTTGGAGAGGCGGCAAATAAAAGAGGGTTGTGATTTAAGAGCAGAAGCCAGGGGTAGGTGTGAGGGAGAAAAGGGGGTGCAGAGCCAAGCTGGGTGTGGGGAGCAATTCTAAGCACATTCTCCAAAACTGTTGCCTTCTCTATAATTTTCTAAAAATCAATTTTATTGAGGTATAGTTTACATACAATAAAAATGCATCCTCTCTTTTAAATGTAAATTTTCGTGAATTTTGACAAATGAACACAGCCCTGTAACTACTCTTCAAGAGGCAGCACATTTCTATCTCCCCACAGCATCGCCTTTCACTCATTCCAGTCACCCGCTCCCTGGCAACCACTAATCTATGTTTTGTCTATTCTAGATTACTTTGGCTTTTTCTAGAATTTCATGTAAATGTAATCATACATTTTGTGTCTGGTTTCTTTCACTCAGCATGATGTTTTTGAGATCTACCATATTTACAGCATGTGTCAATTATTCATTTCTACTTACTGCTAAGTAGTAGTCCATTGAACAGATATATCAAAAAAAATTTTTTTCATTCATTTGTTAATGGACATTTGTGTTGTTTCCAAATTTTTGCTTATCTTGAAGCTGCCATGACCATTTACATGCAAATATTTTTGTAGATATCTATTTTCATTTCTCTTGGGTAAATAAATACTTAGTGTTTGTGAAATTGCTAGGTTACATAGTAAGTGTGTATTTAACTTTTTAAGAAACTGTCAAGCTCTTTGCCAAAATGGGTGTGCTATTTTACACTCTCACTGGCAGCATATGAGATTTCCAGTTGCTCCACACTTTTGTCAGCATTTAGTATTGTAAGTCTTTCAAATTGTAGCTCTCCTCATAGGTATATAGTGGTATATCATCATGGTTTAACCTGCACTTGTCTAACCACTCATGATTTTAGATGTTGAGCATTTATGCATATTCTTATTTGTTTTTCATATAGCTTCTTTGTTGATGAGGCTATTCTATTTTTTTGCACACTTTTCATAAGTCATTCGTCTTTTTAATGAGTTGTAACTTTCTATTTTCTAAATAGAAGTTCTTTATCAGGATTATGTTTTGAAAATATTTTCTCAAAACCCATGGTTTGAATTTTATTTTCGTAACATTACCATTTTAAGACAAAAGGTTTTTAATCTTGATGATGTTTGATTTACCATGTTCTTTCTTTTATGGTTCATGCTTTTTACATCCTATCTAAAACTCTTTGCCCTGAAGGTCACAAAGATTTTCTCCTAGAAGTCTTATTATTAGCTCTTACACTTAGGTCTACTTCCATTGGAACTAAATTTTGAATATTGTGTTAGGTAAGAGTTGAGGTTCATATTTTTGCAAATGAAAATCCAATTGTTTCATCATCATTTGCTGAAAATACAATGATTTTATTGTTGAATTACCTTGGTGCCTTTGTCAAAAATCAAATGACAGTTTATGTGTGTTTATCTCTGAACTCTTTATTCTGCTCCGTTTATTTCTGTTTGTCTTTATACTGCCACCATAATCTTGATCAATGTAGCTTTATAGTAAATCTTGAAAACAGATAGTGTTTTTTCCCCAGCTTTGTTCTTTTTTTCAATATAATTTTTGCTGTTGTAGGTATTTTGCATTTCCATATAAATTTCATATTGACTTGTCAATTTCAAAACAAAAAGCCTTCTGGGGTTTTGATAATCTGTAGGTCAATTTGGGGGAAATTGACATCTTAATATGATAAACAACATTAAATGTAGTTTATCTCTCCAATTATGAAAGTCTTTAATTTTTCTCAGCAGTTTTTTGTAGTTTTCAATGTACAGATCTAGTACATTCTTTGTTAAAATTATCATTAAGTATATTATGTTTTTGATGCTGTCAAAACTGGAATTTTAAAATTTCAATTTTTAATTGTCAGTGTAATAATTGATTTTTGTGTATTGATATTGTTTCCTATATAACCTTGCTGTATTAGTCCTTATAACATTTCTGTTACTTATAACAAAATACCTGGAACTAGATAGTTTGTAAAGAAAACAGTATTTACTGCTTATAGTTTTGGAGGCTGGGAAGTCCAAAGTTCAGAGAACACATCTGGTGAAGGCCTTGTTGGTGGCGACAGTGACACAGGGGAGTCTCATATGGCAGAATATGGCAGAGCAAAGAGAGAGAGAGCTTCTCATGTGCTTGCCTTGTAAAGCTCTCAGAACCATGCCCATGACCACCATTAAGCAGTTCACTATGGCAGAGTCTTCACAATCTAATCACCTCTTCAAAGCCCCACCTTTCAATTACCATAAGAGGATTTCCCACCCTCTTAACACTATCATAGTGGGGACCAAGCCTCCACCACATTAAACTATGGGGGGACACAACTCAATCCATTATGCTTGCTAACCTCACTCACTAAACATGATAGTGTTTTTGGAGATTTCTTGATATTGCCCATACACATGATCATGTTCTCTGTGAATAAATAAAGCTTTACTTCTTCCATTGCAATGTGTATGTCTTTCATTTCTTTCTCTTTCATTATTCTGATTAGGACCTCCAGAACAATGTCGAACAGAAGTGAGCAGAGTAGACATCCCTGCTTTTTACCACGTCTTAAGGGTAAAGTATTCAATCTTTCACCATTAAGTTTGATGCTAGCTATAAGGTTTTACAAATGCTCTTTTCAAGGAAACAATTTTTGGTGACATTGATTTTCTCTATACTATTTCATTATTTCTGCCCTTAGCTTTAGCACCACTGACCTTCAGCTTTGGGTTTAATTATTTTTTTCCCTAGTTTCTTGAAGTAGAAACTTAGATTATTTGCCATTTTAAAGCTACTCATTTCCTTCTGCATACTGCTTTAGCCGCATTCCATAAATATTGATGTATTTTTATTTTTATTCAGTTCAAAATATATTCTCATTTCCTTTGTGTTTTTTTTCCTTTGAGTTATTTGGAAATGTATCATTTGTTGTTTAATATTCAAATATTTGGGGAGTTTCCAGATAAATTTTTTTTATTGATTTCCAATTTATTTTTGTTCTGGTGTAGAATATACACTGTA
This sequence comes from Galeopterus variegatus, assembly GCF_000696425.1. Lineage (NCBI taxonomy): Eukaryota > Metazoa > Chordata > Mammalia > Dermoptera > Cynocephalidae > Galeopterus > Galeopterus variegatus. The sequence goes on along the minus strand of NW_007726383.1, from coordinate 210,432 downwards.
TGTTTTCTATGCTTTTAAACGTGCTGAGACTTTTATTAAGACACAGAATATAACATCTTTGTGAATGTTTCATCAGCATTTGAAAGGAATGTGTATTCTACTATTGTTTGGTGGAGTGTTAAACAGGATGTTAGTGTGGTTAAAGCTATTAGTATTCTTGACTACTTGTTCTATCAACTACTGAAAGAGAAGTGTTGACTTTTTTGCTAAAATGGTAGATTTGTCTTTTTTTTCCTTTCTATTTTATCAATTTTTGCTTCATGAATTTTGAATCTCTTTTTTTAAGTGCATGAATGACTTTTTTGCTAAAATGGTAGATTTGTCTTTTTTTTCCCTTTCTATTTTATCAATTTTTGCTTCATGAATTTTGAATCTCTTTTTTTAAGTGCATGAATATTTAGGATTGTTATATCTTTTTGAAGAATTAACCTGTTATAGCTATGAAGTAGCCTTT
>NW_007726383.1:207716-209481 GCF_000696425.1 Galeopterus variegatus | reverse complement strand
CCTTTCTATTTTATCAATTTTTGCTTCATGAATTTTGAATCTCTTTTTTTAAGTGCATGAATATTTAGGATTGTTATATCTTTTTGAAGAATTAACCTGTTATAGCTATGAAGTAGCCTTTTGAATCTCTGTCTGTAGTCCTTGTTCTGAATTCTAATTTGTCCAATATAAATAGAGCCATTTCAACTATCTTTTGATTAGCTTTCTTGGTATATTGTTTTTCAACTATTTTATTTAAAATTATCTGTGTCTTTTTATTTAAAATTGGTTTATTATAGGTGGCATATTGCTGGGTCTTCCTTTTTGTTGTCCTTTTTTTATTATTGTAGTAAAATATACACAACTTAATATTTACCATTTTAACCATTTTTAAGTGTACAATTTAGCAGCACTAACTACATTCACATTGTTGTGGAACCAGCACCACTATCCATGTCCAGAACTTTTATAATCCCAGACAGAAACTCTGCTAATTAAGCAATAACTACTTTCCAGCCCCAGTAACCTCTATTCTATTTTCTGTCTCTATAAAATTGCCCATTCTAGGGGCCAGCCTGTGGCTCACTTGGGAGAGTGCGGTGCTGATAACACCAAGGCCACGGGTTCGGATCCCTATATAGGGATGGCCAATTAGCTCACTTGGGAGAGCGTGGTGCTGACAACACCAAGTCAAGGGTTAAGATCCCCTTACCGGTCATCTTTCTAAAAAAATAAAAATTAAAATAAAATAAATTTGCCTATTCTAGCTATCTCATATAAGTGGAATATTTGTCTTTTTGTGTCTGCCTTTTATCAAATTAGCATGTTTTGAAGGTTCATCCATGTTGTAGCATGCCTCAGAATTTTATTTCTTTTTATAGCTAAATAATATTCCATGGTGTGTGTGTATACATATATATACATACACCACTTTTTTTGGGGGGGGGGATTGTTTCATATAGCTGGGGTCACCCAAAAAGTAGCAGCAGGTAAGTTCCCACAAGGGAACTCAGGAGATGGGGACAGTTGGAACTTCAAACAAAGAAGCACCAAAAGCTAGGGTGATTGGTACAAAGCATTTATTAGGGGAACTTACGTACAAAGGTGGGCTGCAGCATATCCTTACAACAGATGTGGGACAAGGGATGGTCTACCTAGGTATGTCCACTGAGAGGGGGTCAAGTTATGGAGTTTATTGAAGGGTTTAGAGCATTTGGCTCATGGTAGGGGCTAGTTTATAAATGATTATCAAGAGGATTAGTCTCTCAGTGTTTTTGAGCATCAACCTAAACAGCATTATCAGTGCCTGGGAATGTTCAAGGCCCCTGCTTGGGTTCAAGCCTGCAGGGGACAACATGCAGCTGACCAGGTCAGAGAATGGTCAAGGCTCTCTGTATTTAAAAAAAAAAAAAAGTGGGGAATACTAAGAACTCCTACATGGGTTTTGCATTTTTATACTGTCTGACAATTTCTGATTTTTATTTGAAGTGTTTGGACCATTTGCCTTTAATGTAATTACCAATATAGTTGGTTTAAATCTACCATTTTGCTGTTGATTTTCTATTTGTCTTATTTGTTTTTTCCTTCTTCCTCCGGCTTCTTTTGTATTAACTGATTTTTGGGGGGGTACCATTTTATTCCTACTATTGGCAAATTACCTATATCTCTTTGTTTTATTTTTTTTTTAATGTGGTTTCTCTAGAATTTACAATATGTGTCTTTAGCTTATCTCAGTATCTTCAAATAGTATAACACTTCACACATAGAGTGAAAACCTTATAACACT
>NW_007726383.1:201216-206454 GCF_000696425.1 Galeopterus variegatus | reverse complement strand
TCTTATCTTTGTATCTCTCTGTGAGATGTATCCTTTTTCCTCTGTGGCTGCTTATTTATTTATTTATTTATTTATTTATTTATTTATTTATTTTTAAATCACTGGTTTTCTGTAATTGGATTATATTGTTCCTTGGTGCATTTAAAAAATGTTTATTCTGCTTGGGGTTCACTGAGCTTCTTGGATCTGAGTACTTATAGTTTTTGTCAAATTTGAAAAAGTTTCAGCCAGTATACTTAAAATATTTTTTCCTGTCTATTTTCTCTTTCTGAGACTCCAATTATACATACATTAGACCACTTGTTATTGTCCCACAATGTACTAAGACTCTGTTCATTTTATTTCAGTCTTTTTTTCTCTCTGTCCTTCACGCTGTGTTGTTCCTGTTGCTGTCATCAAGCTCACTAATCTTTTCTTTTCTGCAGTATCTAATCTGTTATTAATCCCATTCAGTGAAAATTTTATTTAAAATATTGTATTTTTCATCTGTGAAGTTCTATCTGAGACTTTTTTATATCTTCCTTTTCTTACTTCCTTACATTTATGTGTCCTATATCTTTGTAGGCATGCAGTGCATATTTATAATGGCTATTTTAGCATACATATCTGCTAATTACATCACCTCTGACATTTGTGTGTCTGTTTCCATTTACCAGTATGGGTCACATTTTTCTACTTCTCTGTATGTCCAATGATTTTTTTAATTGGATAATGACTGTGAATTTTACATGGTTTAGTGCTATTTTTTGTTGTATTCCTTTGAAGAATGTTAGACACTTTTTGATAGGCAGTAAGTTTTTGCAGGTTACTCTATCTTTTTTGAAACTCATTTTTAGAATAGCATTAATTCAAGAGCTAATTTAGTCCCACTTCTAAGACAGGGGTCTTCTCAGGTCTCTACTTAATGGCTAAGTATTCAACAAAATTTCTCCACTTTGGTTGGAGAGAACTCAAACACTTTTAATTCTGTGTAATTTCTGGGAATTGTTCATTTTTGCAGCTTCTCAATAATTAGTCTCTCCTTAGAAGATTTTCTTTTCCAACAACAAGGGATTTTACCTTATGCATACACAGATTGATATTCAGGAAAAACTCAAGGGGACTCTTCTGCAGATTTCTGGACCTCTTTCTGTGCTTAGCTTTCTCTCTCTCTCTTGCTCTGTCTCTCTCTCTCAAACTCTGCTCTTAAGATTATAGCTACCTTGGTCTACCCAAACTGATGTTTCCTCAACTCAACAAGATGCTGAGTTCCTTTTCCCTGTGCTGTGTCTTGGAAACTTCCACAAGGCAGTAATCTAGGATAATCAAAGGAATTCTCTGAGGAATCAGCTTTGTACTGCCTTATGTCTGTCTAAAAATTGTCATTTCATATATTTTACATGATTCTAATCGTGGCAAGGGAATTCCTGCAGCAGTTAATCCTTCATAGGTAGAATTGGATATTCCCCTCTCAAAAAATTTAAAGCCATTAAATTAACATGACAGATAAAACCTACAAAAAGAAAGGAAGCAGTGTGAAAGACAAGATTGAAAAATCCAAGGGCAGTTTGAGAGACACTTTGAAAATGAAGTCAAAGACAGCACCCCTTTGGCTTCTATCCACCCTCGCTCCCAATTTCTCCCACCAATTGTTTAGGCTTCCTTCTCCTGCCTGCTCTAGATCACTTTTAAGGCTGTTTATAACCTAAAGATTCCATTTTGTGAAATGCTCTTGGATTTAAGAAAAAAAAAAAAACTGATGTCTAAATAACATTTTTCTATTCACAAAGATTAATGGGGTCCTTCAAGGTCATTTGTCTTCATGTTTTTTTTCCCCCTCCCTTTATGGAGCTGTATAACATCCTGTAGAACTTCTGCTACCATGGACTTACTGAAGATATTTTAAAATTATTTTGAAACTCAAGAATCCATAGCTAAAAGCAATTAAAAATTGATCTGAACACAACTATAGTAAAATCTGTAAAGATTTCTGTCTTTCCCCTAGTGTATCACATTTCCAGAGTTTTTTGGATCTCTCATTCTGCAAATGTTCATTTGAACTTCTATATTTGGTGAAAGATAGTATTTATTAAGTATAAATTCCTTTATTGTAAGAGAGACATTATTCTCCTATACGTGTAAACTGGAAAACAACAAAATAGATTTTCTCCCTGAGTCTTTGTGGTTTTTGCTATGTTCACAAGCTGACAAACTGGACAGTACATTTTTTGCATTGTTTCAGTTCATGTAAATTTTTCTAAATAAATGGTTCCTGCTTGCCAAGCCTCAGCCAATAACGCTGACATTTTCTCGGTCCACAAAGCTTACCACATGGATTACATCGAAGCATTACTCATACAACACAATCATTAGCCCATATGCCAGAATGAAATACGATTTTGCAGTTGCCTCTAGAGCACACATTTCCAGCTTTGGCTCCACATATAAGGAGACAGATTTGAAGTTTTTATTTTCTTACACAAATGCAAACACATTCACCTCCAGCAGAAGTGTATGCTACATAGGCTAGTTGTTTTGTTGTACGAAACTCTTGCTTCTTTTCAGACAATCACCTATTTTTTTAAAAAAAAAAAGAGCAGCACTGTACTGTTTGCATTGTTAAACTTGAAACAGGTCCAAAGGAAAATGTGCCTTAGAAATCCTTCACTGATTTGTTTTTGTAGAACAGCTGGAGATGAGGCCCACCATACAATCATGTCCAGTTGCTGCTGGTCAAGTTGCACATTTAGGAAATTCATAATTAGGTAGTTATATCCCCTGAGTTTCCCCTGAAGCACTCTTTACAACTTTCGATTTGTCTTTTATCTTGTCATTCAAAACAACCAAAAACAAAAATGAAAACAAACAAACAAAAAAACAACAGCAGACATGAGAGGGAAATTGTCTTTGTGACTTCTGCCCCCTTTTAAAAAATAAAAACAGCCACAGCCTGTGTATACATAATGTATATGTTTGTGTGTAGTTCTCAGAAACATTAAAAAAATTAAGAACACTTAAAAAAGGTTTTCCTCTTAAAAATTATGCTCTGGAAAGTTCATCTGCTTATGGTTTGATTTCAGACAATGTAGATTTAAGATCAACTGATAATACCTGGACTTTGAGGATTAAGTTCTAACATTTGATGTAGATTGTGTTCATTTCCTTATTCTTTCTGCTTCTCTCCCCTTCTCCCCCTTGACAATATTATATAATGAATACAATGCTGCAATTTGTAGCTTGAGTGTTTGTCAATCCCTTGTTAATTAATCAGTTCCTCAGTTCTATATCTAAAAATCTGGCTTTTAATGTACAGCTGTCCCTTGATATACATGGGGGATTTGTTCCAGGACCTCCCACAGATACCAAAATTTGAGAATGCTCAAGTCTCTGATATAAAGTGAATTAATATTTGCATATAACCTATGCACATCTTCTTATATACTTTAAAATCATCTCTAGATTACTTATAATACCTAATGCTATGTAAATAGTTGTTATACTGTATCATTTAGGGAATGGTAAGGAAAAGAGTCTATGCATATATTCAGTAAAGATGTAATTTTTTAAAAAATATTTTCAGGGCCGAGCCCATGGCCCACTCGGGAGAGTGCGTTGCTGGTCGCGCAGCGACGCTCCCGCAGCGGGTTTGGATCCTATATCAGAATGGCTGGTGCGCTCACTGGCTGAGCGTGGTGTGGGCGACACCACACCAAGGGTTGCGATCCCCTTACCGGTCATGAAAAAGACAAAAAAAAAAAAATTTTTCAATCCATACTTGGTTAAAACCACATATGCAGAACCCACAGATATGAAGGGCTGACTGGATAGTTCAGACCAGCAGGGGTTTCTTGGAATCTTTAATTCTTTATTTGGCAGTTTTAGGGAAGATAAGGAAAGAGAAAATGCTCCATGAGCTGAACTGTGGTGAGAAATATGCATTATTATTTTCCAAAAAGTCCCATACTACTAGCAGTTAATTTACTGATCTAATAGAAATAAACAGAAGCTCAAGTTAAGTGCCACATATAGCTAAGCAAAATTAAAACCAAATAGAATACCTCAAAAAGTTAAACATAGAATTACCATATGATTCAGCAATTTCACTCCTAGATGTATACCCCAAAATATTGATAACAGGCATTCAAATAAATACTTGTACACACATTTTTATGGCAGCACTGTTCATAATAGCCCAAATGTTCAACAATAGATGAATGGATGAACAAATCATGGTATGATATCATACCACAAAAAGGAATGAAGTACTGATACATGTGAATGAACCTTGAGAACATGTTAAGTGAAAGAAGCCAGACACAAAAGGTCACATACTATTGGATTCCATTTATATGAAATATATGGAATAGGTAAATCCATAGAGATAGAAAGCAGTTGGTGATTGCCAAGGGCTAGGGGAAGAGAGTGGGGAATAATTACTTAATGGGTATGGGATTTTATATGGGGGTGATAAAAATGTTTTGGGACAAGATAGAAGTGGGGATTGCACAACATTGTGAATGTACTAGATACCACTGAATTGTTTACTTTAAAATGGCTAAATTCACATTGTATGAATTTCACCTCAATAAAAAAGTAAAAGTTAAAAAAAATAGAAAAATAATGCATACTTACTGTACTTCTAAGAGGCTACAGATTTCTATAGTTGTAGGTTAAACTACAATCTAGCAAAACAATCTAGCTGCTCCTCACTTTTCTGAAAGCTAATTTAAAATGCTAATTCATACATCACAAACAAAACTTGTAAACATGGCTATCATCATTTTCATATGTTTCCCTCTAATAATAGGCTTTTATGTAAATTATAGGTGCATACCGGACTACACTTTCAAATTCTACATCTGATCTTACTTTAACATGCATGTTAAACCAATATATTATGGAGGCTTAATGTAAATTCAACGTTTCTCATTTATTGGGTGATATCCCTCTGTATCAAATAGAAACTATTCCTCCCTCAGGAATTTCAATTTCACTTTTCTCAGTTTCACTAAATGTAAATTGGTGACATAGGAATTTGGGTACAGTCTTTTCTTAAAGAAGAAGAGAGCTTAGAAGAGGAAAGAAAAGGGAGGTGGCATTTCAAATTAAGTTAAAAAATACAAATAAAGTTGTAGAAAAATAAGAAAATACACAAGTTGGGCTGGCCCTGTGGCGCACTGGAGAGTGCGCCGCTTGGAAGTGCGGCGGCGCTCCCACCAAGGGTTCGGATCCCATGTGGAGACCGGTTCCCGCTCACTG
>NW_007726383.1:193621-200638 GCF_000696425.1 Galeopterus variegatus | reverse complement strand
AAAAAAAAAAAGAAAATACACAAGCAAAAGAAAAAAATTGGGCATGAGAGTTGCCCTCAGTCCGCAGGAGTGTGCATGTTCTTCCTGAACCCAGGAGGGGTGAGACAGGTAGATTGAGTCATTTCTCTGCTGGAAGAGCATGAGAAGGTGAGGCAGATAGGCTTTGTCCTGCTACTCTAACAGGGCATGGACAGCCTGCCTGATGTTACCATGTGAGCTCTTATGGGCAGAGACTTCTGGGCAGGCGGTTCGCCCTTCTCTAAACTGCCACCAATCACTTGACGTACACCAGCAGCTGGAGCTGAGACTTGATGAGCAGATCTCTCAAGACCAAACAGTCAGAGAGAGGAAGGACAAGCTGAACACTCGGAACAGGGTCCTATGAATTAGAGTTGCCAGTGGATAAAGAACACAAAGTTGAACAGAAAAGATACTAGAAATACTAAAGGAAATGCAAGGGCGACACAAAAGATACTTTCTAGATTAAGTCAAAACAAAAACATGATTTTTGAATTTTCAATTTACTAGTGAAAAAAATGGTTACTGTTGAAATCCAACTAGTAGCCTGGAAACTGGATGCAAAAAATATTGTGCAGAGAAAAATCAATCAATCAATCAATCAATCAGTCAGTCATGAGTAGAGAAAGATGGAGGAGAAGTTTCAAAGAATGACATGGGAATAACTGGAGTTCCAGAAGGAAGAAAGAAGCACATGAAGGAGAAAATGAAGCAAAAACAACAAAATGAAGCAAACAAGAAAACATTTACCTGGATTGAAGAAAGGATATCAAATTTCAGGCTGGAATAATGAGAAAAGATTTATATATATAAATAAAATGCATATATACATATATGATGTGTGATACAAATACAGTATGCCTATATACATATATACATATATGATGTGTGTATATATACACACAGTATGTATACACACACACACACATATACACATATGACTATAAATATCCTAGCAAAATATTTGAACTCCAAAGATAAAGACAAAAATCCCATTCTTTCTTTGTGGAAGCTTATAAGTTATCTATAAATGAAAAATAATTAGACTAGCACTGAAATTCTCCTTTGCAATTTTGGAAGCCAGAAGTCAGTGGAATACCTTTTCAATTTAAAAATGTAGCTCACTTTTCAGGGTGAAAGAGAGATGTTTACAGATATGTAAGAATTCAGAGAAGTCATGCACATTACTAATCTGAAAAACATATTAGAAAAAGACTATATGCAAACAATCACAAGTAAAACAGACTTGAAGAGGAGAGAAAGCCATCAATGAAAGCTATCAATGAACTTGTGATATCTAATGAAAAACAAATGGACAATGATAGACTGGGAATGGGTAACATAAGTTCTAAACACAGACTTTAGAAATAGAGAAGCAGACTGAAAGGAAACTTCTAATAGTAATCTGGAATTTAAAGAACAAAACCACCTCAGCAAAACTGAAGAACTGCGGTGAGGAGGAGCATGAGAAGGAAGGAAGCAAAAATTTCTGAAGGCTTCATCTCTTGGGAGAAAACCGAGGAGGAAATTGCAATAAAAGTTTTCTTCAAGCTGTGTGTTATGGGTGGGAAGGGACGGTGAGATCATGAAACTTCTCAGTAGGGAAAAAGTTGGTGTCTTATTTTCATGTAATAGTACAGAAATATCTGTTTGATTATATATGAGAGCCGGGAAAGCGTTAAAAAACCCAGCAAAATTTCAAAGCATGTATGGTGATATCAATACCACAGAACATGGAATCTAAGTTTAAAATCTCTAAACTGCAAAAAGAGAGATAACATGTAATAATAAAAAGCATAATTTATAACCTCATATGCATAAAAAAAACAGATAAACAAATGTTTAAAATATTAGGAATGTAACCGTTACTATAGAAAAAACTTGAATATCAGAATTGGCCAGTTCCGGGCCAGCCTGGTGGCGCACTGCTACAGTGCGCCACTTGGGAGCATGGCGGCGCTCCCGCCGAGGGTTCGGATCCCACATACAGACCAGCCGCTCACTGGCTGAGCGAGGTGCGGGCGCAACACCGAGGGCTGCGATCCGTTGCTGGTCACGAAAAAAAACAAAAAGGAAAAAAAAAAAAAAAAGAATTGGCCAGTTCCGATAGATAGATAGAGACATAGAGACATAGAAGAATTAAATAATACAATCATGAGGCTTGATTTTTTATGGATACACTTGGTCCTTATTATTTGCAAATTCACCTACTTGGCAAAATTTATTTGTCGTGTTCCCAACTGAGGCCAAACAAGGTGATACTGCTTTCTTGTTTCAGCTCTCATACTGTAAGCAAGTGTCCTTTTTTGCAGTCTATTTAGTGCTACATTTTCTGCATTTTTGTGCATTTTGTTGTTGATTTCGCTGTTTTAGAATGGCCCCCAGATGTAGTGCTGAAGTGTTGTCTAGTGTCCTTAAGCACAAAGAGGCTGTGATGTGCTGTATGGAGAAAATACAGGGGTTTTGATATTAAAATTTTTCTGGCTTCATCAAATGAATTGGGGTTTTTCTATTTTTCCTAAGATCTGGAACAGTTTAAATAATCTTGCAATTACTTACTTGAAATTTTTGCTAGAATTCAGATACAAAGACATATGATCCTGTTGCCTTTTTAAATGCTAGATCTTAAATCACTTTTAAAAACTCTTCTTTTTTTTTTTTTTCCTTTTTGTCTTTTTTTCGTGACTGGTAACGGGATCGCAACCCTCGGTGTCGCGCCCGCACCGCGCTCAACCAGTGAGCGGACCGGTCTCTATATGGGATCCGAACCCTCGGCGGGAGTGCCGCCGTGCTCCCAAGCGCCGCACTCTACCAAGTGCTCCACCAGGCCGGCCCTAAAAACTCTTCTATAGTAATTTCTTTATTCAAATTTCCTGCCATTACCTGGGTTAATCATTATATTGTTGGCTAGGAAATCACAAGTTTCAAATTTTAAATTTCAAATTTGTTACATAGTTGCACACAGGATTTTCTTTTTTTCTCTTTGGTATTTCACAATCTTATATATTTTTGTTGTCCCTGTTTTCCTTTAATTTTTTAATAAACAGAGTGTCAATGTGACCAAGTAGGGTTTATTCCAATAGTGCTATCACTCTCAGGACCCTAACAACATAATTTTTATTTTTTAAATTTGAAATCATATCAGACTCACAGAACAGTATAAGAACAGTATAAAGAGGTCCCATAAACCCTCCTCCCAGAGACACTATTCAAGTTTTGCCAACTCTCCCAGTAATATCCCATATAGGAAAAGGATTCAGTCCAGGATTGTATGGTGCACCTGGCTTTGTCTCTTTAATCTCTTTCAATCTGGAATAGTTCCTCAGCTTTTTCTTGGCTCTCTCTTTCTCTCCCTCCCTCCCTCCCTCTCTCTCTCTCTCTCACTCTCTCTGGCAGCTGGCCAGTGCAGGGATCCAAACCCCTTGACCTTGGTGTTATCAGCATTATGCTCTAACCAAGTGAGCTAACTGGTCAGCCCCTTTGACTCTAATCTAAAAGATCACAGTCCATTTATTTCTCCCAATTTGGGCTTGTCTGATTTGTCTTCACAGTTGCACTTCAGCAGTGATGTGGCCACAAACCAAGAACTAAGGATTGTATACAGCCACCGGAAGCTGGAAGAGGCAAAGAAGGATTCTTCCATAGAACCTCCAGGGGGAGTGCAGCACTACCAACACCTTAATTTTGGATTCTGGCCTCCAAACTGTGAGACAATAAATAGCTGTTGTTTTAAGCCACCTAGTTTGTGTAATTTGTTGTGGCAGACTCGGGAAACAAATGCAACCTCAAAAACATTAAGCTATGAAAATGAAGCTAGACACAAAAAAGCACATATTAGATTCCATTTATATGAAATATTCAAAAAGGGCAAATCTATAGTGAGAAAGCAGAATAGTGATTGCTAGGGGCCAAGATGGGAGAAGGAATTGACTAAACAAACATGAGGAAACATTTTGGGGTAATAGAAATGCTCTAAAAACAGATTGCGGTAATGGATGTTCAATAACAGAAATTTACTAAAAACATTACATTGTACACTTACATTGGGGTATTTTATGGTATATATATTATACCTCAATAAAGCTATTGTAAAAAGTAAAAAGCCAAAAAAATATAGAAATAAATTTGACAAAGAATGTAGAGAACATATAAAAAGAAAACTGCAAAAAAATGTTTCTCTCTCTATAGGTATGGGAGACTGTGAGGAAAATGGAGTAGTGTAGTTAGGCCCCCTCGCCTCAGGTCTGGCTGGGTGTGGTGCAGCACATTCTTTGTAAACAAGTTGTGTGGGAGTAGAATTAGTGCACATATGTGCCCGTGTATCCTTTGGCTTGTTGTTATTTTTGTGTGTTCTTCGGTGTGTGAGGCAGCAGCTCTGAACTGCTGGTCAGCAGAGCTCGCATCTGAAAATAAAGCCTATTGTTTCCTCACCCATGGCTCCAAGGACGTTTTCTTGTTACCTAGCTCGTAGACCTACCTATGAAGGGTTTGTGACCCAGTCTGGACACTGGGCTTGAGGGGTCTGTGAGCCCTAGCCTTAGCTTTACCGAGGCATTCTTAACTAAAGTGTTAAGTCCCTAAAGCATATTTTTTCTATATAAATATAGATATATATTTACACATAAAATTTAAAAACTTTTATGGTCAAAGATACCATAAGTAAGATAACTGAAAAAATATTTAAAGAAAATTTTGAGCAGATAACAAAGTATGCATATTTCTAGTAACACAAGGTAATTTTAGACATTAACAAAGAAATGGCATATGATCCAACAGAAAAATAGGCAAAGAGTATGGAAAGCAAAGACAAATGATGAATAAACTGAGGCATGTTGAGAGAATGCAAATTAAAGCACCAATGAGGTATCACTTTTTACTCCATCAAAGTGGGAAAATTATAGGATAATAATACCTATTATTGGTGGGGATAAGATTGGGGAAGAAGAATAACCTCATACATTTCCTGTGGACACACTGTGAGCTGTTATCAGCCCATTCGAAAGGCAATCTTGTAATGTGTATTACAGAAGATATATGCACTTTTGACGCACTCCTAAGTGTTAATTTCACTGAAATGATGTACCAACACATACGATGTATGTACAGTGATGCTTATTTTATAGCATTGCCTGTAGAGGCAACAAATTAGGAGGGAGAAAGTAAATGTGCCTCAATGGAGGAATTGAATGAATAAGTCACACTGTATCCACAACTATGGAATGTTGTCCAGTTGTTAAAACAGTTAAGAGACAGAAAATTAGAGATATACCAGTTGATTTGAAAATTCTATTGCTGCATGAGAAAAGCAAGTTGTAGAGAAGTGTGTAAATAAAAAAAGTTATGTATTTATACATATATGTGTATAAATGTCTGTGCATGTGTGTATGCATATGTGTGTGTCTATGCATCATTCTATTATAAAAGTACCATTTCCCTTTACTATAAATAAATAATCTGTGGGATGCTTCTTTGAGGTCATATGAACACCCTTTTCCCCAACTACCTTTCATCCAGTGGATTTTGCATCCAATGATGATCCTTGCCTAAATAAATTATTACACTGGTCTTTGCAAATAGATTTTTTTTTATTATTTAAAATAAACTTTATTAAAGTATATTGAATCATTTTTTTAAAACCCTATTTTTGTTGCATAGTTGGTTTTGAATGCTGAATGATCTACATACTGGCTTCCTTTCTCTCTAATTTGGCCTGTTAGACTAAAAATAAAGAGGCTTACTTCATGCTTGCTCATTTTCTCCATGACCAAACTGAATATAGCTGACATTTTCTGTTTTCTCCTAGACTCTCTGACACTTCCAGAAAAAAAAAATTAGCCAATGAGACAAGTAAATTATACTTTTGATTTTGGCATCTGCATTAGTAGTATTGATTAGTCAAAACTTANGAGTAAATTATACTTTTGATTTTGGCATCTGCATTAGTAGTATTGATTAGTCAAAACTTACCAGAATAAAATTGTTAATCTAGTCTCTATTTTTCTGCACTTGACAGTTGGTTTTTGAAGTTTCTGCCAAAGACTGGTTCAGTGATATTATCCACAAGTAGTATTTTTCTGAGTATGACATTAAAAATCTGTCTCCATAAAATAAATTAGGAAATTTTGCAATACTGCATTTTTTACTGTCTGGTTTTTAATGCTAAATACTTATATTCTTTGAAAATAAACTAGATTCTTCTGAGGAGTTACTTTTGAAGTAAAATGGAAACTCTTAGCACAATCTAGACTCCTTAGTATTTTGTAAATGAAAACATTGAATTAAAAAGTAAAATTTTTAATCAGAAAGTTTCGCATAATTTAATCTATTTAGAAGCATTAAGAGGTCTCACTGAGGAATTAGGTGAGCAGCTACTTTAACATTATGGGAAAAAAACCTTTGATTTTTCTCTACTTTGAACATAAGGTGATTTTAGTTTCATGGAATTGCATAAAGCAAAAGCTTCACAGGCAGTACCAGGATGTTGTAGCAGATAAAATGAAGAACTCAACTACAGAGGTGTGGGTTTTGGTCCCAGGTCAGCTGTGTGGTAATTTCCTCAGGCCATGGCTTGCTGGATTGTGAAAAGAGGCAGTTGAATTAGGGGGGAAGATTATAATCTCTTTTCCTATTTAAAATTTGATCTTCTGAGGTTACTAATGCTTGTGTACTTAGAAAAATGACACCATGTAATTCAGTCATTCCAAAAATATGTGTTGGATACAACTGTGAGCATTGCTCTAGGCACAGGGAATACAGATGATCTACCCTCACATATGGAAGAAGTACAGCTGTAGCCTGTTAATATAATAGGCATTTAATAAATCCCATCTCATAAAATGTGTTCTATTCATCCAATAAATTAATACTCTGGTCCTCATCATTCTACTGAAACTGCCGTTGTCATCGGTGACTTCCATGTTGCCAAATCTAATCATCAGTTCGTAGTTCTCGTTAACTTGACTTGTCCACAGCATTTGACCCAGTTGATTATTCCCTCCT
>NW_007726383.1:191811-193130 GCF_000696425.1 Galeopterus variegatus | reverse complement strand
TTCGTAGTTCTCGTTAACTTGACTTGTCCACAGCATTTGACCCAGTTGATTATTCCCTCCTGGAGGCACTTTTCCTTCTTGGTTACCAAGACACCATTCCACAGTTCTGCTATCTCAACGGCTGTTTCTTTTCACGCTTCTTTGCTGATTTTTCCCATTTCTGCTGATCTCTAAGCGTTGGAGGTCTCCAAAGCTTCACTCTCAGACTTCTTTTATTCTCTATTTACTCCCTGAGTGCTTTTTATATAGTCCTGTGGCTTTGACTATCATTGACACTCCAAATTCGTATCCTCAGCTTCTATTCTCCTCTGAACTCCAGAATCACATATCAAGTACCTATCTGACAACTCTACTTAGACTAAAATCCAAACGCCATTCTCTCCTTTGCTCACTCTGAGACTCTGATATTTGCATGAAGAGATTTATTGGTGAGTGTGTTTGAGATCAACTTCTGTGATGAATGAGGATGAGGGAAACAGCCTTGAGAAGGAGAAGTTGGATTCTTGATATGATTATGATAGAGGCCTCAGATGATCGTACAGAGAGTTCTGGAGCTGTGATGGACCTTTGAATTGTTCCAGCTGAGGCGAGGGAGATCTATACCACTGCCTGAACCAGTTATTGGATGCAGGCTGATTCCAGAGAGGGACAAAACCTTGGGTAAGGTAGTTCCCTCCTACTAACAACAAGTCCTGGAGAGGACTTAGCTGTGAGCCCTGGGCAGCCAGCATTCATGGCAGCTGGGGCAATGAGTGCTTCACTCTAAAGGGGAATCTGAGTGGCACAGCACAGCTTCCACAACCACCCCATATTTTGTAGTATCTCATACTCATCACTTCCCATCTCTTACATAGCTTCGTTTTTTTCCTCAAACTATGCACTATGTGTTTTACTTATGTGTTTGCTTATTTCCTACCAGCATATAATACCATGAGAGCAGAAACTTTGTTTCTCTCTTTCTTTTTTAATCCTGTATCCTCAGTATCTAGAAACAGTGCCTGGAACATAGTAGGTGCTCAATAAATATTGTTCAATGAGTAAATAGATGTACCATATGCTTACCAAATTCTAGGAACTATGCTATTTTCAGGGAATACAGAAGGGATATAGACTCAGCCAATACCCTCATGGAACTTACAATCAAGTAGAAATTGTATATATATATATAGCACACATGGATAAAAATTGTACATATATACAATACACACACACATATAATATAGTATATATACACTTGTATATTAAAAAGTGTAAGTATGGGGGCCGGCCCGGTGGTGCACTGCTACAGTGCGCCGCTTGGGAGCGCGGCAGCGCTCCCG
>NW_007726383.1:180000-191303 GCF_000696425.1 Galeopterus variegatus | reverse complement strand
GCTTCGGGTTCGGATCCTATATAGGGATGGCCGGTGTACTCACAGGCTGAACGTGGTGCAGATAATACCGTACTGAGGGTTGCGATCCATTGCCGGACATGAAAAAAGACAAAAAGGAAAAAAAAAAAAAGTGTAAGTATGGGCCAGCCCCGTGGCTCACTCGGGAGAGTGCGGTGCTCGTAGCGCCAAGGCTGCGGGTTCGGATCCTATATAGGGATGGCCGGTGTACTCACAGGCTGAACGTGGTGCAGATAATACCGTGCGGAGGGTTGCGATCCCCTTACCAGTCAAAGGGAAGGAAAAAAAAAAAGTGTAAGTATGAGTATAGCCAAACACTGTTACTTACTATTTTACTAACCTACCTAGATTCAGCACATCTGATAGTCTGTCATACAAAAGTTTTTACTGAATGACAATGTCAGAAGACGATAAAAACTGGAGACTTTAGTTAGAGAGTTATTTATTGTTCCTGCTAATTTTTGGTAATAAAAGTAACCTCACTGGGACACATGTCTTTTTTAGGAGAAAAGAAAAGGAAAAAAACAAAAGAGAGACTAACAAAAAATATATATATATTTAACTAGAATTTTTATTAACCAACATTTTGTTCTCCAAATGTTGGAGAGCAATACTATAATTGTATCTAAATAGATAAGGGATAAAATGTTTTTAATGAGTGGATAATTTATGGTTACTTTAAACATACATACATAATTTTTCTATTACTTTAGTTTGAGTGACAGTTAATCTGTAATAAGGACTAGGACATAACACTTCAGCTTTAATGTCATTATTATGGAATCACAGACATCTTTTAAAAAACAGTCTTTATCCCTAAAAGCTATGTTTTCTGTTTTCTATAGCATATTTTATTTCCTTTCACAACCAACTAAATAATTTTGCTTTACAGAGCTTCAGCAAGATGAATCACTTCCGCCCCTTTGCTTATTTTATTAAAAATGTGAAAACCTTTCACTCTGAGTTTTCTATGTGGTAGTGAAAATGACAACCAACATTTCAGTTATTGGTTTGTCGTAAACAAGATACTTGGCATTTATAGAATACCTTGCAGGAGAAATCTCCGATTGCTCTGTATTTCTGGATTTGCTGCCCTCTTTACTTCCTTGCACATTATTGTTACGATGCATGCTGTGTAAGCTGGTCTGAGTGAGTCAATGTACCTTCTTCTGCACCCCAGTTCATCACAGAAACAAAGTAAGCCTTGAGAAGATTCCACCCTGTAAGAATTCCTACCTTCAAAGTGAAAAAAAAAAAAAAGCTAGACTTTTTTCATGCTCATGGAGTAATAAAACCACGGGGTCCCACTGTTTTTCACTTCAGACAGCTTGATGCAGTCCTCTATTAAAATAAGTTTTAGATTTCTGATGAATGCCTTAGCTGTCAATTTTATATTAATTTTCTGAGATGTCACCTCTATTCCCGGATATCTTTTTGAAAAGAATAGATGACCACTAGCCCGGGGCTGTAGTGTGCACATCTAGTTTGATTACATCATTGCTTTGACAACTAATGATCAGATGGCAAGGTCCTTACAACATATTTTCCAGGGCACGATAAATATTAGAACTCCACAAATTATCCTTGTTGATAATTAACACTTTTATAATTGGAGGTGGTGCTCAAGTACATCTAAGCACAGAAGAGCTGCTGTTGACCCTTCATTTTAGACCCGACAATACTTGATAAGACTTGAAGAGCCTTGGATGGTTAAGTGCTACAGAACTTTACAAAGGGGAGTGACAGGAAACGATCTCTGAACACGAACTCGAATGAATAGATGTATGTCATCTGAACTCAATGTAACTTGCCCAATACCTCACATGCCATTGTGCCTGTATCTGCTTCATTTTATCTGTATGTCTCTCTTCTGTCCATCTCTCACTGTCTTGTCCTTCATCTGCTTTCTTCGAGATGATCTTTATCCATCTTTTATTCTTCTTTGTTTTGTATCTTTCTCTCCTCATCTCAGGTTGCTCACCTGAACTGACCAGAAAGTATATTTCAAATGTATATTTTATGATTTCTAATATTTCCTATGAAAATTTTATTTTCCTACTAACAGATTTAAAATTCAGACAGTAAAATTCTTTACATTTCTTTGACTTAAAAGCTTTTCGATGACATGTAGATCTTGGATTTTTATGTGACATTGTAGTTTAAGTTTAAAAAAGATTACTTACTCCAGGTTTGGTTACTTTTCAAAGAATAGAGCCCTGCCCCAGGTAGGTGTCCCATAAGTGACTGTTGGAAGAATGTTAAATGTACATATACTAAATTCTTACTAGGGAACTTAATAGGTACCCTTGTAGCCTGTTGTGTCACTAGACACAGATAAGCATTCATTAAGACATCAATCTCCAAAAGGTACAGATCTGCTGCTCATCTGGGTATCAGAATCTTGATAGTAAAGGTCAGGTAGAATCCTCCTGGATGAGGTTACTACGTATAACAAGACCTGGAGGAGTTCTTTAATCAGAGATCTTATAAATACTCAAAAGCACATGTTGAGAACTACATATACTTTACCTTATGTGCTCTATTCAATCAACTCCATCTAAAGGCAAATGAATGGTATGTTTGCATTTAGTGTTTCCTTCTTCAAAAATTTCAGAGGGAAATGAATCAGGCAATTGCTAAAATTACTACATTGATGGTTCAGTGGGGGCAAACATATAATCTACTACAAATTGCAAACGCAAGAAAAAAATTCTCCGTAAATGATTTCTTGTAGCTCTCTAGTCTATTTCATGAGAGCAGCTGGGGTGGGGCAAAATTTGTCAGTTAGAGAAATCTTTCAGAGATACCTTTCAGGTTAAAACAGACTTTTGGGTTAATTTGTATATTTTGGATAAATATTCAGTGTTTCTGAGTACCCTCCGTTCCCAGGTCTTCTAGCCAATATTGCATCCAGATATGGACTGAATCTTAATGGTACTGCAAGTGAGGCAGGGAGAGGGGGTGCTGGTCTTTGAGCTGTCAGATCAAAATAGGTCCTTGATGGCCTCCAGGATGATGCTCCTTATCCTCCTGGATACAGGGAACCCTGCTGACATCTGCTGCTGAGGTCCATGGTTGTGAAACTCATGCTCGTTCTCTGGATTCTGCCAGGACCTCGACTTGTTGCTGGTGCAGCAGATCTTCTGGTTGCAGCCAGAACTGACATTGTTGGAAAAGTTCATCCTTACTCCATACCTCAGTGGCTCTGTGGCAGGCTCACTGGCTCAGTACTCAGCCATTCTCAACAAGGGCCATGTGGAAACTTCAGAATCCCTTCTGCTCCACATGAAAGCCACAAGAGACCTTGGGGGCACTTCTTCCACCTTCTTTCCACCTGCACCTGTCCTTTGGACACTTCTAACCAGCTTGGATAGTTCCATGTTAAAGTTGGGCTTCCTCTAAAGGACTTGAATTTGTCCTAGTGTGTATTCAGAGAAGTTAAGAAAAGGCCCCCTGCTCTGGAAAATCTCTAAACATTCCTTATCATCTCTACTCACCCACTTGTCTGATCCAAAAGTGGGCAGAGAGCCTGCTAGCTCCTATAAGTCCTGTTACGGGTTGAATTGTGTTCCCCCAAAAGATATAGTGAAGTACTAACCCCCAATATCTGAGAACGTGATGTTATTTGGAAACAGTGTCATTGCAGATATGATTAGTTAAGATTAGGTCACACTGGAGTAGGTTGGGCCCCTAATCCAATATGACTGGTGTCCTTATAAGAAGATGGAAGATGGCCATGTTAAGACAAAGACACACAGGGAGAACACCATGTGACAGCAGAAGTGGAGGCTGGAGTGATGCAACAAGCCAAGGATAGATGGCCATCATCAGAGGCAAGGAAAGGTTCTACCCACAGTCTAGAGGGAACATGGTTCTGCTGATGCCTTGATTTCAGACTTCTAGCCTCCAGAACTGAGCAAGAATAAATTTCTGTTGTTTTAAGCCACTCAGTTTGTGGTACTTTGCTATGGCAGCTCCAGGAAATGAATACAAGTCTCTTATGAAAATTAGAAAGTGACACTCCTCTGGAAGATGTACCTTTGGACTAGGCTGCAGACCTTGGTGAGTGGAATGTGGCCTGGATATCCATCCCCATCTGACTCCTTGGCCAGGTGCCCACGTGCAGAGAACAAACTGCATAACCACATACAGTGGTCCTGGAGGCAGAAGCCAGAACCCAAATATCTGAATGTTTGCTTTTCTTCTCCTTCTCTTCTCATGTCCTCCCCTAAGAGCTCCTACTTCCACTTTCTCCTTAGGCAGGCAAGGACTTCCGTTGCATCATATCCTGAGTTATCATTCCTATGGCTCATGTTAGAGCTCTATAGAATGAGTCTACTGTGTCTGGTTATCAAGACTAGTCCTGTTATGAACTAAAGATAGATAGAGAGATTAAATATGAATTAATTAAGCTGAGTTATGACTTTATTGTTTGTATTAATTACCTATTGCTGCATAAAAAAATTACCCCCAAAACTTAGCAACTTGAACAATAAATATTTGTAATCACCCACAATTTCTCAGAGTCAGGAATCCAAGAGTGGCTTAGCTGGGTGGTTCTGGCTCAAGGTCTCATCTGAGATTTCAGTCAAATTGTCACCCAGGGCTACAGTCTCTGAAGACTTGCCTGGGGCTAGAAGATTTATTTCCAGTCACTCACATAGCTGTTGGCAGGGGGCTTTAGCTTCTCATCAGTGGGTCTTTCTACAGGGCTGCTCATGACATGGCTCTCCCCAGAGTGAGTGATCCAGGAGACAGTGACTAAGACAGGAGCTGCAATCTTTCATGAACTAATCTCGGAAGCGACAAGCCATCACTCCTTCCATATTCCACTAGTCACACTGACCTACCTTAGCATGTGTGGGAGGGACTCCACAAGGGTGTGAATGCCAGGAAATGAGGATCGTTGGGGCCATGTTGGAGACTCAGTGTTCCTTAATGGGAACAGCATTGACATTTGGGGTAGGACTGTCCCCAGGCATTGTTGGACATTTAATGTCCCTGACCTTTACCTCCTAACTGCCAGCAGCACACCCCAGTCACTGTGACAATCAAAAGTGCCCTGAAACATTTCCAAGATAAGCAGTATTCACCCACGCTGGACAGCCTATCTGGTATGTGAGTCAGAAGGACTGAGGCTTTGGAAGTTAATCTGAATTTTTAAAATAAAAATTTATTATTTTATTTAAATTTATTATTTTCAAAAACATTACAACAGTTAAACTGGCATTTCTCCTTAGGCTTGAAGTAACAAGGACTGACAGGACCATAGTTTGGAAGAGCACTGCATTTGGAGTCAGACAGTGTGCACTTAGTCTCACTTCTACCATTACTAGCTGAGGGTCTGGAGCAAGCTATTAAACTCTCTGAACCTCATCTGTGAATGGGAGGTAATGCTACTCACTGCACCAGGTTCTCAAATAAGAAGGCTCTATAAATAAGTAACGAGAACAAGTCACCCATAAAGCACACACAGACTCACTCTTTCCGGAGAAACTTGAGTGTCCCAGTCCCCAGAGGCTTAGAGTTTCCAACAGGACAGTCACAGGAACCAGCTGATCCCCACGTGCCTATGTAACGGGATAGGATTCCTTTAACAGGACAATCAATGCAAGTTTTGGTTTGCTCCTTCATAGAGGCCAGAGTTTTCCTAGCTGCAGGATGACGGCTGGGGAGACCCACATGTTCCTTCTGTCTTGGTGCCTTCCCTGGTCACTGACCAAGGTGTGACTCTCAGGACAACTACTTTTTCCCATTTCACTCGCTTGCTCTGTGTTTCCTTTGCCTTGACCCAAACTCCACAGCTCCTCTCCTCCTGAGCAGTTTGCCTTGTCCTTTTGGAAGGTGATCACCCCGCACCATCCACTTCCCTCTGAGCTTTCCCTCCCCCTCCTTGACGCCTAGCTCGCTCTTGAACTTGGTGTATCCCCCACAGCTTTCTCAAGTTGTCTTTCCATCAAAACTTTCAGGCAAAACTCTTCCACCTACAGCTGTCTACTTTCTCTGTACTCCAGAGCTGGGGAGCACCGCTGGAGAAAAATCACACCACTTCTCAGAAAGGAGAACTCCAAGTTCACTCCCACACCACCTGCACCATCAGCACTGCCCCAGCACTCTTCCCTTCAATCTTCGCTGCACCTCTCGTGAGCCTTTTCCTCCACTGACTGCGAGCCATCTGCTTCATTCCTACATACTTCTGCGTCACCTCTCACCTCCAGCTGACCTTGCCTGCTCCCTTACAACAAATAGAAGCCACAGGTGAGAATACGCACAATTTCCTGACACCCCTTCCACCACCTTACCTGTCCCTACACCTGTGCTCACCCTCCCCTAAGACTAAGCCCTCTACCTGTACCCAGGTGCTCATCTCCCTGGGTCTCCTCAAGCACTTTCCTCCTACAATTATTCCTTCTCTTCTGTATTTTGATCTTGACATTTTCCCTGGATTCTTCTATTCAAATATCCTCAAGTCTCTTTCATCTTAAAAAAAAAATCCTCCCTCCACCCCTTCCCGTCCCTCCGCTGTCCCACACTTTTCTCCTAGTCCTCTCCTCCCCCTCACAGCCCAAGTTCTCAAAATAACTGCTCACGTCCTCTGCGGCTTCCTCGTCCCCCTGGCCTCTCACCTGACTGCAGCCTGCTCTGCCCACACCTCTCCTCAGACACCGCTCTCACCTGGGCCACATTGCTACATCTGGTGAATGGTTCTCATTTCTTATCTGACTTGACTTCTCAGCCTCTGACCCTGCTCACCGCTCCCTCTCTGCTTCCAGTGCTCTCTTCACTAGCCTTCTATCCAGCCACGTTCTCCCAGTTTCCTTTCTACTTCTCTGGCTGCTCCTTCTCAGCCTCCTTTGTGACAACCATTCCTGTGCCCTGTTGTGTATAACTCAGGGTCAAGCCTTCTCTTCTCTTCTCCCACTAGGTACTCTCCCTAAGTGATCCCATCCATTCTCACAGCTACAATGACTATTTCCATGCTGATGACCCTGGAAACCATGCCAATGGCCCAGAAGTCTCTCCCAAGCTTCGGATTTACATTTCAGAAGATCTCCTGGATGTTGACACCTGTCAACCTGGATGTTGACAACTCTGCTCAGCCGGGCCACAGCTGAGCTCTTCTCTTCATTTCCCCTGTAAATGTGCTCCTCCTCCTGGGCATATTCCTCACTTTTCCCCTCCTTGACCTCCACATCCAATTCGTAACCAGACCCTGAGGATTCTGCCTCCCCCACATGTCTCAGCTCTGAGGGCCGATCTCCACTTGCATTTCCCTAGCTCAGTCTCTGTCATTGTTTTCTCTTCAGATCACCACCCCAGCCTCCCAACAGGTCTCTTCGTTTCCAATCTTCACATCAATCCAATAGTGATCTTTCTGAATCTCTAATCACATCCCTTCCCTCACCCTTGCTTAAAATTCTTCGTTGACCCCTTCTTGTTCTCAGGATATGAGGCTTTTTCATGGTCTGGTCTCTCCCACCCTGTATCTTACCATAGCCACCCCCAACATATCCTTCAACTCTACACTGAACTATTGAACTATTTGTAGTCTGTAAGGTTGCTTGCTGCATCTTGCCTCTGGTCTTTTGCACGGGCTGTTCCCTGTTCTTCCCTCTTTTTGAGTTAACTCCTATTTATCAGTTCTTCCATGATGCCTTCTGTAGACTTTGTGTAACAGAGTTCAATGTTGCTCCTATCTTCTATCATGTTACCCTGTGCATGCCTTGATTATAACATCAATAATGCTTTAATTGTCCGTCCACCCTTAGACTTTTGGAAAGAGACCCTGTTTTCTTTATGGTTTTTAACTCTAGCGCCTGGAACAGTACATGATGCATAGCAGGAGCTCAATGAATATTTATTAAATGAAGGGATGGAGGACTTCATCCCTTTAATATGTATCACATGAAAGGCGTACTATGGACACAAATATTAGTTGAATCTGAGCTTTAGATAAGGGGAGTATTAGGGAGTTAAGAGATGAATTTAAAGGGGATAAAGAATCAAAGAGACTTTCCTCCTTCCTTCATGTGTTGGGGCCAGAGAGCCAGATGTTCCTTTATCTGCAACCATTATCTCCTTGGCAAGGGGAAAGAATGAGCCACTTAGAATGTCACTGCTGACTTTGGTGCTGCTGTCTCAAAGACGATATTGAGAACAAGGAATGGGACAGGAAGGGAGAGATAATTGTTTTCTGGTTTTCTTTTCATAACACAGATGAAATATAAATAAATAAAAGAATCAAACAGAAAAGGAGAAAATACTCTTAAAAAATGTAGCCATTTCTTGGGCTGAAGTTTCAGAAATATTCAGTGTTTAGAATTTTCTGTGTTTGTTTAGGTGGATATCTTGAAACAAACAGGCTTATTACTTTGTCCTGCAAGTTAAAAAAAAAAGAGAGAGAGAGAGAGAGAGAGAGAGAGAACAAATCAATTTATTTTCTACTGACAATGTCCCTCACCTGCCTTACTTATTGATGAAAAGAGTGTACAGTTGCTAGTAACACCCACACACTAGTTAATGAAACACTATTATGCAAGAATCTAAGGAACGTCAATGAAAGAACAGGCTGGTGTTAAAAAATAAATAGAATGACTCCTTCTCTTAGTTGTAGCCACATGTTCTTTCTACTACACGTTAGATGTCCATCAGATTTAATTTCTATCTGGTTTGTCTTCAGGACAGGGAGGAGAAATCTTGGATCTGGCAGGCGCTGAGCTTGGAACCCGCACTCACTCAAGCAGTGTTATTGGTTCAGTCCTTGACGCCTAGCCAGGTAACCCTTCCAGCCCCAGGGAAACCTCCCTTCCAAACTTTTCCATCATTCCACAAGGGAGTTTGTTTTTTTCTTCTTTGCACAAGGCTTTGGCTGTTCCTGAAACTTTCTCTCATTTTGTCTTTTAAAAAGCATTTTGTAGGGTTGGAGCACAGCAGGTTTTTTTCCTCCTTCTTCGCCCAGATGTTTCTGGTTCTCAGGAAGTACACCTGTGAAGCTGGGTCACTTGGGAGAAATGCTTGGGTTTTATTTACAGCAAAGAAGAATGTGATCTCCATATGCAAATGTTTTAAATGGCCATTTTGTTCTTAGGGATTGTTTGTAAGACCTTCTAGGATAGAATTTACAGAGATATATGCAAAAAGAAAATGTGAAGGGCAAACAAATGTTTTGATCATTAAATATTTTTTGCATGCCTGCTCTGCCTCCCCAGCTCTACTGTAGTGTTGGGAATACAGCGATAGGGAAGAAAAAGAAGAAAGAGGAAAATCTCTGCTCTATTGGGGAAGAAAGACAATATACATAGTTTGTTAGATTAAACTGTCCTGAAGTTAAGAGATAAATTATACACTGAGGCACCTGCTTTTCACCATGCCAGTGGTCTCCTTGCTTGGATGACAGATGATGTATGCCAGGTGTCGAGCACAATATCTGACATGTAGTAGGTGCTCAATAATATTAGTCCCTGTTCTTTTCTTTGCTTAAGCTACCAATCCAATGAAAGTATTTTTGCTGAATGATGTCTTAGAATCACCTTTAAAACTCAATTCACAGCAATAGAAGCTTTTTCCAGCATGTACCTCAAAACAAGCTCTTCTAGCCTCTACCCATTACCTGGATTCAAAGCCATTTCCACATTTTTAGGCATTTCTTACAGCAGCACCCCACTGTCTTAGTAAGTTTGGGTTGCTATAAAAAGAACCATAGACTGGGCGGCTTATAAACAACAGAAAGGTATTTCTCACAATTCTAGAGTCTGGAAGTCTGAGATCAAGGTGCCAGCATGGTTGGGTTCCAAGGAGAGCTGTCTGCCGGGTTGCAGACTGCTGTCTTTTCATTGTATCCTTGCACAGCGGAAAGAGAATGAGGGAGCTCTCTGGGGTCTCTTTTATAAGAGCTCTAATCCTATTCATGAGGGCTCCACCTTCATGACTTAATCACCTCCTAAAGGCCCCGCCTCCTAATACCATCACATTGGGGGCTAGAATTTCAATATATGAATTTGTGGGGGACACAAACATTATGCCTGTAACACACACTAAGAATTAGTGTTCTAAGACTCACTTCTAGAAAATGTATCACTGACCTCAATGTAGAAGGACTTTAGGTGCAGCCATGATGGAATAATTCATATAATAAAAAGTTACTGTCAGTCATTCAGTTTATTCTAAGCAATTTTTGTATTAAATATCATCAAAAAGCTACTGTCTATCAAGCACAGTGACAGGCAATAGGAATTCAGAAATTATGAAGCCACTATTCTCGCTCTCAGGAGAAATGGGCAGCAGTAACTGTAAACTAAGGTAGTGTAAGATAAAGTCCAGTAGACAAATACAAATAAAGTGTTTCAGAAGTCCAAAGAAGAAGTTATTTTTGCATTTGCAGGGAGAAGGAAGAACATTAGGAGGAGCTTCAACAGGGAGCTACCATCTGAGGTGAGCCGGGAAAGCCTGCAGAGTGTCTAGGCCCCCTGAGTTTTCCAGTTTGCCTAAAGTGTAGGGGTGCACAAGGGGCACAGTGGGAGAAGGGCCTGGATGGGCTTGGGATCACAACGTCAGTGTCTTTAATGTTAGAGTGAGGGTTGGTATTTCATGTACCTGGCGCTGTGGCACATTCTGAGACTTTTAACCCCCAAAATAACATGACTGGCTAAGCATTGAACCACTCTGGGGGCCCTTGATCTATGGGGAGAGGCAGGAGATGGGAAGGTGTTATAATCATCCAGCTAAGAAGGAATGAGGATTGTTAGTAAAGCAGTAGCTGAAGGAATTTTAAAAAGGTTGAATTCAAGATATCCCGTTTTATTGTCTTTATGGCACCTCTCACAATTTGCCTGGGTCAATTGTAATCTTTCTCCCCCACTAGGTTATCATCTCCACGAAAGCAGGGACTTTGCCTCTCTTCTTTGTGACATCCCTGGTGCCTACCATGGTTCCTGGAGCATAGTAAGTGCTCAGTAAACATGTGCTGAATCAATGACCAGTGTAGAAATAGAATTGATATGACTTGACAAACCACTGATGCAGAGCAGGTGGGAGGCAGAAGTGTCAGGATGCTGGGAGGAGTTTCCAGCCTGGTACCAGAAGAATGTCATCACAAGGCCTCGACTGCTTTCTCACAAATCAACTGACTTCCTTTAGCACCTTCACCGAATATCTTTAAGAGATGACTTTTCCTTATGACTCTTGGCATAGTGTATAGGTCAACTGATTTCAGGGGGCGGGGGCAGGTGTTGCCATTGTCCATTTGTTGTTTTGTTTTATTTTATTTTATTTTATTTTTTTTTTTT